>NC_043702.1:67638392-67747808 GCF_006229205.1 Suricata suricatta
TCTCTCTCTCTCTCTGTCTCTCTCTCTCTCTGTCTCTCTCTCTCTGTCTCTCTCTCTCTGTCTCTCTCTCTCAGCCCCTTCTGCACTCACAAGCATACACTCTTGCTCTTTCTCAAAATAAACGTTTAAAAAAAGTAAAAATAAAGATGAACCTTGTACTATTCAAGACCAAGACCAAAAATCACACAAACCAATGAAGAGTACTTATAGAATACTTTACTGTTAAAACTTTACTGTTTTAATGAATAGCTTTTAATTTAGAAATTACCTTGAATATAAAAGCATAATATTCTCCCTTTTAGTAAACTGTGTCTATAGAAAACAAGCCTTTTCAGACTATCACTGACCCAATGGAAAATTACCCTAGCTACAACAAAATTTATACCTATTCAACAAATTATTGAGTACTTTTATGTGCAGATTCTTAATGCTGTCCTAAGAACAAGGAATATAACAGGGAAATAAAACATTCAAAAAGTGCTGGTTGATGGAAGGGGAAAGAGTAAAACAAAGAATAACTAGGTACATGAGGAAAACATGTAATTTGCAAGATGATGATGAGTACAATGAAGAAATGGAAATCAAGTAAGGAGAATGAGTGTCTGGATTTCCAATGTTAATTAATGATAACCACAGAAGACCTCGCTGAGAATGTGACATTTGAATAGAGACCTGAACGAAGGGAGGTTCTGGACCATGAAGCTGTTTGGGTGAATCAGTTTTCTAGACAAAGAGAACAACGCAAAGAATAGATAGAAAAGGAGCAAGGAAGGAAGCCGAGAAACCAGATAAGAAGCTTTTGCAGTAAGGCAGGCAAAAGAGGATAATAGCTTGGACCAGCTGAAACATGGTGGGATTCTGGACGTGTTTCTGAAGGCAGAGCCAACAGGATTTGCCGAAGAATGGTATGTGGATGAAAGAGAAAAAGAGAAGCTGAGGAAGACGCTAAGGTTTTTGGCCTGGACAAGTAGGACAGTATTTCCTTTACCTAGGACAGAGGAGGGCGGCGAATTTCACTTGTATTTAGCAATGAGGAAGTTATTAGGGACTTTCACAAGAGCCATTCATGGAGTGGTAGGAGGCAACTTAATAAACAATACGGGGACAAAAGTTGGAGCAGAGACAATAAACAATACCCCAGAAGATTCAAAAAGGAAAGCAAAGAACTAAGGCTCAACAGAGGAAATCAGTTATTGTTTACCTTGCAAACTAGACCTTGCAAAAAGGGGAAAATAAATACCATGTCTTTTTTGACCTTGCAAAAAAAGGGAAAATAAATACCATGTCTTTTCAAAGCATTTTACCATAGCCTATTTGTGGCTTTTTTGGTTTTTGGTTTTTGTTTTACCTCCTTCCCTGTGAGAAGCAAGTTAGTAAAACAGTGAAATAATTGGACTTATTCTAGTCAAATTACAACAGTATAACAATAATGTCTGAAACAAGTTAACTGCAAAAACATGCACAAAATAGGCAACAAATCTTTTTTATCAGAAAGGGAGGTGGAACATTCAGTGGGAAGAGAGCTTAGCAGTTTGATCAGCAACAAATAAGGGTTATTTCCTTTATTAAAATCCCTGATTACATAAGAAAAGCACAAATATTTTTAAAGTGTATCATAGTATCAGTTCTCTCACCATGAAATTTTAATTCCTGTTGTCTGATGGACATAGATCTGCTGGAGACAGGAAGCAAAGAATGCCATTCAGCTGAATGAATGAATGAATCATTGAGGTAAACTATAATTTCCAGAGTCAGGTCAGGACATCAGGGATAACAACAATGTGGCTCTCTTCATAAAGGCATGGAAGGTTTTTGTATTTGTTTTTTTGAAATGAGTGAAAAAAGATACCGAGTTGGGGCTTCATTCAAAAGATTCCACCAGAGTCTATGCTCTACAACAGTATGGACTAAGTTGGTCTTGTTCCCTATTGTTTTCCCAACGTCTATGTTGGTGCTGGATGAATAAGAATTCAGTAAATATTTCTGAGTGAACAAGTGAATGAATGAAAGCATGCAAGAATTAAATGAATAAATGAATGAACAGCACCCAAACCCTATATTAGACAATATATCACAATTAGGGTCTAATCTAATAAAACTTAACTCATAAAGCTCTTGTAAGACAACCACCAGACTTACCTCTAGCCACCACACACATAGAACATTTTATAGACCATGCATATTATCTTTATTGACTAACCAAACAAAATACTATTACTAACTTCATAGGGATGCCAGTTGAAGAAAAACTTCATTTGGCTTTGTTTGTTTTAGAAGCACTACAAGTTTCTACAGTTAATGTTCCTAACAGTAAGACTACCTTTATTTTGAGAGAATCACACACAAAAAAACTGTGAAGTCACCATGAATATGAATGCTGGTATGGAAAATTCAGAAGTATGCCGTTTAAATAATATAAGTTGGATTAACCCTTAGCCTGACTGTGGCCTTCTAAAACAAGAGAAAGATTTCCTATATATATTATATATATAAGACTATATATATATAGTCTCTCACATATCATACGTCATTTTGACTAAATAACACACTTTTAGAAATATACTGTTCAATATTTTTATTTTCTTATCTGAGTTATAGACACGAGACCATACCTGCAGGTAGAGGCAAGCATTCCCCTAAAAGAAACAGATGATTCTGTCAGTCGCCCTGGGGCATACCTTAGGCTGGGCATGAAAAAGTCTCTGGGTCCAGGATTCCTACAGATTTCTCCTTGGTGGGGCTCAAGCCTGCTGCACAACATGATGTCACATGGGAGCAAACTGATACAGGGAAAAATAGCTTGGGGAAACTACAATGCTGTCTTTATTCATCAGTACATCCCTAGAATAAAATCATTCAGGTTATGAAGAACTGTTAGAGGGCATGAAGTGCCACCAAGACAGATTATCAAAACATAAAAATTCCTTTGGTAGTCCCAGACGTTAATTGGGTAAAAGAAACTAGTAAGTAAAAAATGTAACTCCACTATCTATGTGATAGTCATGTTTTTGAATATTATGTTGAGAACTTTTGGTTTTGCCTATCATGAAGAGTACCCTTCCCTTTCATCTAGAAAATGTTCTATTTAACCATTTGGTTAGAATTGTTTGGTCCAGTGATGGCCATCTGATCCAATAGGAGCCAATCAGTGTCAGTATGCTTCCCCTAGATTCTTAAACTTGGTAGGAGACAGACCTTGCCTGCATGCATGCCTGGTGGAGGAAATATGAGGCAGTAGGGCTCACGGAGACCACACGTCTCAGCATCAGAAAAAGCCTGGGGGAGATGGACTCTAAATCATAAAAAAAAAAAATTACCACGAAGATATGTAATGAGTGACCAAAAATAATTATCCATTATCCTTTAGACCTAGGTATATAGTCCAGCACTTCCTGTGGTTTGATTACTAAAGCCAATAAACCTCTTTTCCCAAAGCTAGTTTTAAACATTACCCTATGCTGAAATTACTATATTATGGACATCTGGGCATTTACAGTAATATTTATGAAATATACTCAAAACACTTGTCAATTGATGGGTTGAGTCTGCAGAATTACTTTACCTATGTACTAATCTTACATAACTTTAGTGTCTATTCAACATAATTTGTTATGGTAGCACACTTTATATTTGACCTGGAAACTTTTTATTCACTCAAGAAATACTTAAGTGTAACAATTGTGTTAGGGGGGATAAAACAAAAACAAAAACAAACCCAGGGCTCTGTGCAAATCAATCACTTGGGAATCTTGCTAAAATGCAAATTCTGGTTCAGTAGGTCTGAAGTGTAGTCCCAGAGTCTGCACTTCCCCAAGCTCCCAGGTGATACCAATGCTGCTGGTCTACACACCAAATTTTGGTACCAAAATTCTCTGGAAGATGAAACAATTAATGCATATTAACCATGCTTGGGAAGCTTGAAAGTAGAATGGAATAAATGTCATTAAGTGAAGATTTAGTTTAAAATGAGATTTTATAACAACATATGTGCACAACAGACATTTTTTTACCCCATTGCTAAGCCTAGCAAAGCATAATTTTGAAATAATGTTTAGTAGCAAGGTAAAGGATTGGTTAGGAGTCAGGAATTGGATGGAAGCAAACCACAGGTAAGGTTGTGGGATGGATAAACTTCAGTCTCACTGCATAATTAATTCTAAAATGTATTTTTACAGTACACATACCCCAAAATGGTTACTTCAAATTGACTATACCAAAATGTCCTCATTCAGAGAAAGACATACACAAGTGTAACATAACCACTGACCCAACAAACATTTATTAATTTTCTCCTCTGTGGCAGGAGCTGTTCTAGGCACTAACAATACAGAACAATGTGCGTGCACACACACACACACACACACACACACACACGAATATAATAAGTACCAATTTTCATACTTATTTAAGATTCAGGATCCTGGGCACCCCAAAAAAATGTGGTATAGAAATTCAGAGAAAAAAAGTATCATTTCTGACTAGGGTTTTCAAAGAAGATTCAATAAAGAAGAATACAATTGGGAGCACCTGGGAGGCTCAGTCAGTTAAGCATCTGACTCAGGTCATGATCTTACAAGTTTGTGAAATCAAGCCCCGTATCGGACTCTGGACTGACAGCATGAATCTGCTTAGGATTCTTCCCCTTCCCCCACCCTCAAAAATAGGCAAACTTAAAAAAAAATAAAAGATTACAATTGGCCTCAGTTAGCAAGAAAATAAGATTTCCAGAGGTAGAAATAGGAAAACACAGAACTTTAAGTTGAAGGGATGGCATGAGTAGAGAAGGAAAATCATCAGTGTGATAGGGGATTGAAGAGAGCTCAGACTGGCTGAGTAAGAGAGGAATTGGCCACTTGCAAATGATAAGGTTAAAAATGATAGGCTTGTTTGTTTAATTTACTTATTTTTGAAAGAGACAGTGTGAGCAGGCAGGGGCAGAGAGAGCGGCAGACAGAGTATCTGAATCAGCAGTCTCCAAGCTCTGAGCCGTCAGCACAGAACCCGAGGTGGGGCTCGAACTCAAGAACCAGGAGATCATGACCTAAGCCAAAGTTGGATGCTTAAGCAATTGAGCTACCCAGGTGCCTCTAAAAAGGCAGGTTAAGTCAAATCATTTGTTCCAGTTTCTGAGCATTTTCACTAGCCAGATATTTACCGTAAGCTAGAATTCTCTTTCCCCAGATCTTTGGGGGGGGGGGTTATGTTTATTTATTTTTAAAAGAGAAAAAGAGTAAGCGCTGAGGAGGGCGAGAGATGGGGGGGCAGGCAAGAGAGAGAGCGGGCGGGCGAGAAAGAGGGGGGGCGGGCGAGAAAGAGGGGGGGCGGGCGAGAAAGAGGGGGGGCGGGCGAGAAAGAGGGGGGGCGGGCGAGAGAGAGAGAGAGAGAGAGAGAGAGAGAGAGAGAGAGAGAGTGTGAGTCTGAGCTTTCAGCACAGTATGAGGAAGGGCTCAAACTAATGAACCTTGAAATCGTGACCTGACACTTAACTTACTGAGCTACCCGGGCACCCATTCCCCCAGATCTTTGAATGGCTTGCTCCTTCTCATTACTCAGGTCTCAAGCTAAAATCCACCCTCAGCGATGTTTTCCCTGAACAGTCCTTCCAAAGAACTTAAATCTGAATTTACCATAATTGTCTTTTTTATTAGCTGTTTTCCCTACTGAAATATAAGCTCCACTTTTTTAATTTTTTTGTTTTTTATGTCATTTTTGAGAGACATAGACAGCGTGAGCAGGGGAGGGTCAGAGAGGGAGACAGAATCTGAAAACAGGCTCTAGGCTCTGAGCTGTCAGCACAGAGCCCGACGGGGGCCAAACCGACCAACCACAAACCACGAACCACGAGATCATGACCTGAGCTCAAGTCAGACGCTTAACCGGCTGAGCCACCCAGGCGCCCCTAAGCTCCACTTTAACTTCTAGCCTTTATGGAATGACATAAAGGGGTCAGATTTACTCTTCTGCATGGAACTACAAAAAACCCGGACAAAATACGTGACACCATAGTTTTCACACACTTGACATCAGCAGGACAGGGATCCCCGAGAGAGAGAGAGAGAGAAACAAAATAAGCCTTCTGAATACCCCTAGCTTACGGTTTAGAGTCCAGCTGTAGCACCGGAAGGGGAGGATCCAGGCAGAGCTTGATGGTCTCCTTACGTTGGAGATGAAGCTGGAAGTCAAGTTGGTTAGAGGAGGCGAGGCAGATACCGCAGAGAAAAGAGATACCCTGAGAGGGAGACCTATAAAGACCTCCTCCAGTCTTCAGCTGGAAAATGATTAGCACAAGTGTGTGAAGAAACTACCTGAGGCACATGGGGAGGGAAACAACACCTGAAAGGAGTAGAAGGATAATTCTCAGAAGTCAAACAGAGCGAGGGGTACTACATTTTCCCTTCAAACAGAGTAGAAAACATCATAATTTACAGGGCACTGGATAGTGTATTCAGAACTGTATTGCCTCAGGTGTGGGGCAACATTAACCCTAATTAAAAGGCTGGTCTCTTCCTTAACAGCAAAGGTTGGAAGGATCAAACTGTTTGTTATTTGTTTCCAAATAACTTAATTGTGTTGTGGAAAAGAAAAGTTCTAGAATATTTACAACAGTAAAGAATATCTAGCAGTCAACAAGGTAAAATGCACAATATTTATCAACTAATAAAAAATTATCAAACATGCATAAAGCAGGAAAATACAGCCCCTAAAAAGGATTAGAAAGTCAACCAAGAAAAGATAAATCTAGAAATAAGACAGAAAAATAGAATTAGTAGACAAAGCAAAACAATTATTATAACTATATTCCATTATTCAAAAGGGTAGAGAAACAAGTAATCATTTTAGTTAGAGAGATGGACCTCATGACTGACTTCACAGAAATTTAAAGAATTATAAGGGAATATTATGAATATTATGTTGGAATAATATGCCAACATATTAGATAATTTACATTAAATGGGTATATTTCAAGAAAGACATAAACTACTAAAATTTAAATCAGAAGAAACAAAACCTAAACAGGTATATAACAAATAAAATTTAAAATTAGTAATTTAAAGCCTTCCCACAAAGAAAAACCCAGATCCAAAAAGCTTCACTGGTGAATTCTACCAAACATTTAAAAAGGCATTTAAAAGAACTAATATGATAACATCACAAGCTCTTCCAGAAAACAGAAAAGAATTCTTTCTGCCTTTATGGGTTAAAAAAACAAAAACTCTATGGAGTTTCCTCAAAAATTAAAAATAGAACTACCAGGAGCCCCTGGATGGCTTAGTCAGTTAAGCTTCCAATTCTTGATTTTGGCTCAGGTCATGACCAAGGGTCATGGGACAGAGCCCCTCAATGGGTTCTGGGTGTGGACCCTGCTTAGGGTCCTCTCTCTCTCTCTCTCTCTCTCTCTCTCTCTCTAATTAAAAATAAATAAATAAAAGAACTACCAGATGATCCAGCAGTCCCACTTCTGGGTACACATCTTCTGGGTATATAGCTCATCTTAGTTAAGTGACTAACTCAAAGAGATATCTACATCCCCATGTTCATTGCAGCATTATTCACCATAACCAAGACACAGAAACAACCTAATTATCAATGAATGAGTGGATAACGAAAAGGCGGGATATATATACAATGGAAATGGAATATTATTCAGCTATTAAAAATAAAGAAGGAAATGCTGCTGTTTGCAACAACACAGAGCTTAAGGGCATTACACTAAATGTAATAAGTCAAAGACAAATACTTTATGATCTCACTTACAAGTGAAATCTTAAAAAGCTGAACTTACAGAAACAGACTAGAATGGTGTTTACCAGGGACTGCAGGAGGGGGGAAATGGGGTGATATTGGTTAAAGGGTACAAACGTCCAGTTATAAGATTAATAAATTCTGAAGACTTAATGTACAGCATGGTAACTATACTGCACTATTTACTTGAAAGTTGTTAGTCAACTTTCAAGAAAGTAAATCTGTTTTTAATTTTAATTCCAGTATAATTAACATACAGTGTTATTACATTAGTTTCAAGTGTACAATACAGTGATTCAACAATTCTATACATTCATTCAAGAGAGTAAATCTTAAATGCTTTTACTACCAAAAAAAAAAAAGAAATTATGTAAGGTGATGGAAGTATTAACCTTACTGTAGTGATCATTTTGCAATATATACATGTATCAAATGATCACATTATAAAATTTAAACTTAGACAATCTTATATGTCAATTATATCTCAGTAAAGCTGGAAAAAATTAAAATGTTTAAAACATAAAGAAGTTTTGTGGCACCTGGGTGGCTCAGTTGGTTAAGCATCGATTTCAGCTCAGGTCATGATCTTGCCAGTCAGAGTTCAATCCCTTAATCAGGCTCTGTACTGACAGCTCAGAGCCTGGAGCCTGTTCCAGATTCTGTGTCTCCTTCTCTTTCTGCCCCACCCCTCCCTCTCAAAAATAAACATTAAAAAAAATTTTAAAGAAATAAAATGCCTAGCCAGTTGTCTCACTAGCCAGATTTTTACCGTACACCAGAATTCTCTTCCCCCAGATCTTTGAGTGAATGGCTTGCCCCTTCTCATTATTCAGGTTCTCAAAGTGTGAACCCTGGGCCATCATTACTAGTATCACCTGGGAACATGTTAGAAAAGTTGGGGTTCTGCAATTTATAGCTCAATAAGACTTCCAGGTGATTCTGGTGCACATTTTCAAACAAAAGTTTGAGAACTGCTGCCATATTCTAATGTGGATAGTCAGCATGGTGATTAAAAGCACTAGGGCTTGGGTTTCAGTGTTGACTTCAACAAGTTACTACTGCCTTGGACAAATCTGTAATTCTCTTAGAATGTCTGTTTCTTCATTTTAAAATGGGGATACAAATTATACCTCATTTAACTGCTGAGAATTAAATAATAAAGCTTTTAGAGCATTTCTTGGAAAATAATTCATTTCACAGTCATTCATTATTGTTATCATTCAAGAGCTTACTAGAGGGGCACCTGGGTGGCTCAGTCAGTTAAGCATCCGACTTCGGTTCAGATCATGGTCTCACAGTACATGGGTTCAAGCCCCGCATCAGGCTCTGTGCTGACAGCTCAGAGCCTGGAGCCTGTTTCAGATTCCGTGTCTCCCTCTCTCTCTGCCCCTCCCCCTCTCATGCTCTGTCTCTCTCTGTATCAAAAATAAAACATTTAAAAAAAAAAAGAGCTTACTAGAAATGCAAATTCTTTTCCTTGTTAAGTTTGTTTATTTTGAGAGAAAGCAATGGGAGGGTGTGAGGGGGAAGAGAGAGAGAACCATCATGACCTGAACTGAAATCAAAATGCAAATTCTTAAAATGCAAATTATAAGATAAGACCTGAGATCCTTCAGTGTATATTAAGGCTTAAGGAACCTGATACAGATTGTTCCTATTGTTAACTCTCAGGTTAGCATTCTTTAAGGGTGTTAGCTCAGCAATGGACCTCAGGTGCTCCTACATGGGGTTATGCTTGCTCTGCTCTGATCTCCCCCTTTTTCTGATCCCATTAGCTTTTAACTTCCACAAAACCGCAATGTTCTCACCCAGTGATGGCTCCTTTCCACTTTTCTAACAAGGTTATGGGTCTTTTTTTTTTCTTACCAAAACTTAATGAGATATAGCAAAAGCAGTTCTAAAAGGAAAGTTTATAGTTATAAATACCAACATAAAAAAAGATGTCAAATAAATTAATTTTACACCTCAAGGAATTAGGAAAAAAGAAAAACATAAGTCCAAGGTTAGCTGAGGAAGATGATAACAAGGATCTGAGCGGAAATTAATGAAATAGAGACCAGAAAAGCAATAGGAAAAAATCAACCAGATGTTTTATAAAGATAAAATTTGCAAACCTGATAGCTTCACTGGTAAATTCTACCAAACACTTAAAGAAAAACAAATAGCAATCCTTCTCAAATTTTTCAAAAAATTAAAGAGGAGGGAAAATTTCCTAACTCATTCCATAGAATAAAATACTAGCACACAGATTTAGCAAGGTAGCAAGACAAAAAAAAAAAGAAAAGGAAGGAAGGAAGGAAGGAAGAAAGAAAAGAAAGAAAAGCCATCCAAATTGGAAAATAAAATTATCTATATGCAGACAATATAATTTTATAGGTAAAACAAGACAAAAACAAACAAAAAACCTCTAGAGGCTCCACAAAACACATGTGAGATTTAATAAATGTATTCATCAAAGTTGCAGGCTACAAAGTCAATGTGTCGAAAAAACTGCATTTCTATATGCAATGACAATCTGAAAATAAAATTATAAAACAATTCCATTTACAATAACATTAAAAAGAATAAAATATTTAGGAATTTGAACTTAATGAAATTAAAGACTTGTACAATAAAACTACAAAACATTTCTACAAGAAATTATTAAAGACATAAATAACTGGAAATACATCACATGATTATGGATCAGAAGATTTAATATTGTTAAATGTCAGTATTACCCAAAACAATCTACATATTCAATGCAATCCCTATTAAAATCCCAATGATTTCTTTTGCAGAAATATAAAAACCCATCCTAAAATGTATATGGAATATCAAGAGACCCTGAATGACCAAAACAATCCTGAAAAAGAACAAAACTAGACGTCTCATACTTCAAACTTACTACAAAGCTAAAGTAACCAAAACAGTGTGGTATCAGCATGAAGACAGACATACAGACCACTGGAATAGAATAGAGAGCCCAAAAATAAATCCTCACATATAAAGTCAAGTAATTTTTGTCAGTGGTGCCAAGACCATTCAAAGGGGGAAAGAACAGTCTTTTCAACAAATGGTGCTAGGGAAACTGGATATCCATGTACAAAAGAATGGAGTTGAACACTGACCTTAATACTATACACAAAAATCAACTCAAAATGGATCAAAGATCTAAATTAAAGATCTAAAGCAATAAAACTCTTAGAAGTAAATGTAGGGCAAAAGCCTCATTACATTGGATTTAGCAGTGATTTCTTGGTTATGACACCAAAGGCACAGGTAACAAAAGAAAAAAATGGACAAATTGAACTTCATAAAAATTTTAAAATTTTTATATCAAAAGACAATTCACAGAATAAAAAGGTAGCTGACAGAATGGAAGAATATATTTGCAAATCACATATCTGATAAGGGATCGATATTCAAATTATATAAAGAACTCCTAAAATTCAACAAAACAACAAAAACCCACTTCAAAAATGGGTGAAGGGCTTAAGATACAAAACAGAAGAACACATGGGAGATGAAACAAAAATAATACAAAAACAAAGAGGAGGACAAAACATAAGAGGCTCTTAAATACAAAGAATGAACTGATGGTTGCCGGAGGGGTTGTGGGGGGGGACTAATGGGGATGGGGCATTCAGGAGGACCCTTGTTGGGATGAGCACTGGGTGTTATACATGGGGGATGAATCACTGGAATCTATTCCTGAAATCATTATTGCACTATATGCTAACTAACTTCGATGTAAATTAAATAAATAAATAAATAAGTAAGTAAATAAATAAAAATAGGTGAAGGACTTGAATAGGCATTTCTCCAAAGATCTACAAATAGCCAATAAGCACTTTACAAACAATAGAGAGGTTCCTCAAAAAGTTAAAAATAGAACTACTCTGGGGTGCTTAGGTGGCTCAGTTGGTTAAGTATCTGACTCTTGCTCTGGGCTCAGGTTATGATCTTATAGTTTATGAATTTGAGATTGCACCCTATGTAGGGCTGTGCTGACAGCATGAGATTCTCTCTCTCCCTCTCTCTCTCTACAACCTCCTTCTCTCTGTCTCTCTGTTTCTCTCTCTCTCAAAATAAATAAATAAATAAACATCTTTTAAAAATAGAACTACCCTACAATCCAGCAACTGCAGTACTAGGTATTTATGCAAAGAATACAAAAACACTAATTCATAGGGATATATTCACCCCAATGTTTATAGTGGCATTAGCTATAATAGCCAAATTATGGAAATAGCCCAAATGTCCACTGACTTATGAATGGATAAAGAAGTGGTGTACACACACACACACACACACACACACACACACACACACTAGAATATTACTCAGCCATAAAAAAGAATAAAATCTTGCCACGTACAACAACATGGATGGTGTTAAACAGTATTATGCAAAGCGAAATAAGTCAGAGAAAGACAAATACCATATGATTTCGCTCATATGTGGAATTTAATTAACAAAACAAATGGGCATAGGGAAAAAAAGAGAGAGAGAGAGGCAAACCAAGAAACAGACTCTTCACTATAGAGAACAATCTGATAGTTACCAGATGGGAGTTGGGCAGGCAGATGAGTTAACCAGGTGATAGAGATTAAGGAGTTCACTTGCTGGGATTAGCATCAGGTGTTGTACGTAAGTGTCGAATCACTATATTGCACACCTGAAACTAATATTACACTGTATGTAGTCAACATAAATTGAAATAAAATTGGAATTTAAATAAAAATGGGTAAAAAAAACTTAAAGGATGCTCAAGATCACTAGTCATTTAGGAAACACAAATCAAAACTACAATGAAATACAACTTCACACCCATTGAGATGCCTGTCAAAAAAAAAAAACCAGGAAACAAGTGTTGATAAAGATGTGAAGAAATTGGAACCCTCATACACTGTTGGTAGGAATATAAAATGGTACAACCACTATAGAAAATAGGATGAAAGTTTCTCAAAAAATTAAAAATAGATTTACCTGATGACCCAGGAATCCCACTGCTGGATACATGCTCAAAAGATTTGAAAGCAAAGTCTCAAAAAGATATTTGTACATCTATCTTTATAGTAGCATTATTCATAATGCTAAGCTGTGAATGTCCATCAAGGGATGTATAGATAAGCAAAATATGGTACATACATACAGCAGAATATTTTTCAGCCTTAATAAAGAAGGAAATTCTGCAATACACTACAACATGGATGAACCTTGATGACATTACACTAAGTGAAATAATCCAGTCACAAAAAGAAATACCATAGGATTCCATTTATATGAGATACTTAGTCAAATTATAAAAATAGAAAGTATAATGGTGATTGCCAGAGGATGGAGGGAAGAAAGGGAAGATGAAATTATGGTTTAATAAGTATAGGGTTACAGTTTTACAAGCTGATAAGAGTTATGGGAATGGATGGTGGTCATGACTATACAGCAATGTGAATATATTTAATACCACTGTCAGGTACACCTAAAAATGGTTAGGATGGTGTATTTTATGCTATGTGTATTTTAACACAACAAAAAAAGAAAACAATATAAACAAATAGCTGAAAAAACTCAATGTCATTAAGTTATATAAAATATAAAAAAGAATATTACCTATGTACTTAGAGATAAATATATATGAACATTTTTATATTTGCTTTTTTTAAGTAGTTTATTGTCAAATTAGTTTTCATACAACACCCAGCGCTCTTCCCCACAAGTGCCCTCCTCCATCACCACCACCTCTTTCCCCCCTCCTTCAACCCTCAGTTCGTTTTCAGTATTCAGTAGTCTCTCAATATATTTGCTTTTTTACCAAGGTATTGCTTTGCTGTAGCACAATTAGTAGAATTGTAAGTCAGAACACAGTGAAATATAATTAGAATATATATACAAGGAAATTTCACTCGTTTTTTTAATTCAAAATTATTTATTATGCTACATACTCTATCTGCTAAAACTTCAAATGAGACAATTCTTGGTTAAAATGGCACAAAATCCAGCTGGACAGATGGATATATACAATTAACTAGCTCTATAAATATTACAATGCACAAATTATAATGAAAGCACAGAAGAGGGAACAACTACTTCTGCTACAGAATAAATGATATGTTAACCGGTCCTTGGAGGCTGAGTAAGAACTTGATGAGCTGATAGAAAGGTATGTTAACATTCTTAGAGCATTGGGAGTTATAAGAAAAAGACACAGAGAACTGAAACAACATGGCATGTTGAGGTGACAGAAACATTTTTGTTGTAGCTAATTCACAGAATAGGTAAATGGATGTGACACTAGGGAGAGAAGGCAGAAATCATGTGGGTGAAAAAATAGATTAGAGTCATACTAAGAAAATGTAACAACGCCGGGATAAGGAGGTAGGACTCTTTTCTTCTGGAGTTAACACTGAACAACTGATCATTTCTGAGCCAAGAGTGACACAAACTTCTGATTCCAGCATGGCAAATAAACTCATACTAGGATGGCCCTCACACAGAGAACAACAACAAAACTCTGGAAAAATTACAAACAAAAAACAAAAAACAATCTTAAAGCACAGGAGAGTGCACAAAAGACAGTGTAAGGAAGGAAATCAAACCCTGGAGGAGAATAGTACAGAATGAATTTTTTCATCTGTATGGCTTTTAGCCCATAGCCTTTCTGGAGGCCTGAAGAACCAGAAGACGAAGATCAGGGCCATCACTCCCACTAGACAGTGCAGTGAAAATCTCCAAAATTAGAGATGGGAAGGCCCAGATTCTGTGTGTAAAATCTGCTCGGAGCTCTGAGTGCTCTCTGAATCTTGCATACGTGAGCAGACACAAAGCAGCCCATCAAGGATTTTAACAACTAACCTGAGATTGCAGCTTCCACTCAGGAAACTCAGTACTTTGAATTCAACCAGGAAAATGGCCTGCTAAAACCAAAAACAACAACAACAATAAAACAACCCAGAACTCCTTGTAGAATAGATCTACAGTGTAATATTCACAATGTCCAGAAATTAATTCAATATTATTCAACAAGTGGAGAATCAGGAAAAAAAAACCCCATTCTCAAGTGAATAAACAATTGATGAAGCCCAACTCCAAGATACAAAGAATTAGTACACAAAGATTTTGATGTAGTTATTATAATTTTACTCAAAGAAATAATTGGAAATATGCTCACAATGAATGAAAAGATGAGAAATCTCAGTTAAAAAATGGAAATTATTTTTAAAAATCTCAATTACAGAAACAAAACCTATAAATCCTGAAATAAAAGTTAATTGTATGGTCTTAAGAACAGAGTGGTGATAATGGAGGAAAGAATGAATGATATTGCAGGTAAACAATAGAAGTTATCCAATCTTATGAATAGAGAGATTTAAGAAAAAGATTAAAACAACTAACAGAGCCTCAGACATCTGTAGAAAAATAGCAAAAAGTCTAACATGTGTAACTGGAATCCAGGAATCAAGAGAAAGAATAGTGCAGGGGAAAAATGGAAAAAATAATGGTAAAAGATGTAAATGTATAATTTCAATAATTTGGCAAAATCTGAGCAATATAAATCTAAGCACATCATGGACAAAATTCTGAAAGCCAAATATAGAGAAGAGTCTTTAAAAAGGCACAAAAACAAAAAACCTACAAAGTACCTACAAGGAAAAAGGATTCACAGGGATACTGCCTTTTCATCAGAAATCACAGTGATCAGATGACAGTAGAACAATAAAGAAAATGTCTAAAAGGGAAAAAAAAAGTCAACCCAAAATTCTATACCCAGTGAATATATTTACCAGGAATGAATTCAAAATGAAGACATTTGCAGATAAAAGAAAACTAAGGAAGTTTGTTGTCAAGATGCCTGGACTATAAGAAATGATAAAGTCTTCAGGCTGAAAAAAAAAAAAAGGATGCCAGAAAAAACTCAGATATTTGGAAAGAAATTGAGAGCATTAGAAATAGTAAATGTCCGAATAAATATAAAGATTACTCTTTTAATTCTATAAAAGATGACAACTGTGGTAATAATTATAGAAGGCAGGTACGTGGAATATTATGGTTGCAAATTCTTATATTTTAAATTAAGTAGTATAATATTAACTCTAAATAGACTGTAAAAGTTAAGGATTGTATGCTACAATCCTAGAGAAAATAACTTAAGAGAAAAATAATTTTAAAATACTTAAAAGAGGTATAGCTAAAACTCCAATAGGTGTCAAAAAATGTGAGATACAGGAATATGCCTTTTCTCAGGTATAAGAATATTCCAATGGAATATTTGCAGAACAAAAGATAAAGAATTTAAAGTTTAGAGAAGCAAGAGAAGTAAGAATGACTTTCTTTCTCCTCCAAAATAACCAAATTCTAATTTTTTAAAACTGGAATGCCACTGATATTTCCTAAGTTCAGTCAGGTGTATGAACAAACACTCATTTATAGATATAACTAAATCGTCTCTAGATCTAGAGGTGCTTGAATTCAGAAGTAATGTTTACTATGGGCATTGCAACCTATAAGGGCACAGGAGCTTAACAACATACATACGGGTGTGCTCTGTCTGCAAACCCTCTTCTAAGTATGAATTCCTCCTTCTCTGCAAAGAAAAAGGGGAAAGATTTCAAGAATAGATTGCAGTGATTTTAGTCATCTTTGGTACTTTAACAGCAGTTTACTTCCTGTTTTCAAATAATTTACAAATAACAGCAACTGAGTTTGGTTAAACTTTCACCTTGCAAAATAACTTATTGTCAGACTAGCTTTTCTTTCTTTCTTTCTTTCTTTCTTTTCAGCTCAAAGT
Source organism: Suricata suricatta (assembly GCF_006229205.1). NCBI lineage: Eukaryota > Metazoa > Chordata > Mammalia > Carnivora > Herpestidae > Suricata > Suricata suricatta. The sequence continues at coordinate 67,654,906 of NC_043702.1, forward strand.
ATCTTTTACTGATCCTTTTTGCACTTTCCTGAAGACATACCCATCAATAGACCCCTGAATCTTAGAATTTGAATCAGCAATATTTTGTCTGTGACCTAGGCTTTAGTGCCACTCAGTGTTCAAATCACAGAATTGCAGCAAACCAAACCACCAAGTCTATCACAGCAATCTCAAAACATTTACTCTGGATTTAACGACGATCAATTAAAGGTCTCAAACCCCTGCCTGCTTTATATTGCCTGATACATATGAGCAAGATGAAAATCCCAGCATATACAAAATACTCCGACCAGGAGGAAGTAGAAAATGAGTGCCAGAGATGTTATTTTCTCCTTTCCCTGCTTGAATCATCTAGTACTGTGCCATTTCTCCAAATATACATGGACCGACTTACTGAAAGCAGAGAAGAGAGAGATCATTTGCTCAGAAGGAAAAAAAGCATCCAGCCATTCAGGAATAAGACCTAACTAGTAAGTCCCACATTAACAGATAATTAAAACACTGATGGAAGTTTATAAACAAATGCTGAAATTAAAACACCAATTATTGGGAAGTAGGTTATATAATCTTAATTATGTTAAGTAACATAAGATAAAATAAGCAAGCAGGCAATCCTCCATTTCTCACAACAAATTCCACACTAATTTTGCAAAATTTTCACTGGGTGGGAAAATGAGTTGAAGAATGAAGACTGAAATTATGTTACAAATGAAGAAATATCAAAATAAGAAAGGCATTATTAAATAGAAAATAATTAGAAAATTAAGGAATATAAATATAAATATGGAGAGGTTAAAGAAAATAAAATAAAAATTTGGCCAGCAAGTGAGACTAAGCAAAATTCACCTGGAAAATATGCATAAAATTACATCATCTGAGTTCACCTGGAATAACATGACTGATATCTATCCATTTTAAAATCAAAATAACGATCCACATGTACTATTCTTTGGAAATGTAAAAAGGATGGAGAGATCAAAATTTCCCTTCTGCAAACCTGTGACTAGGCTTTCAAATACTTTACATGCAACAAGAGGTAATTTAAAGGAAATTTCATAGTAACCCTTTCTTCTTAAATGATTAAAATGCTTATTTATTGTAGAAAAATTTTTAAATTAGAAAAAAATTATAGTCACACTAATGGGACTAATAAAATGATCCTGTTAATATTTTGGTATAAACTTTTCCAGTCTTTCATCAATGCAAAACTTTACATGTTCCAAATGAAATCCTAATGACCTGATGACCTGATTTACTATTTTAATATATAGCATATATATTAAAATATCATTAAATAATCTTTTAAAATATCATCTTAAACAACTACTGGTTTCTATTTTATAGATGTACACTAATTTTTTTTAACCAATGTTGGCTGATTCCTGCTTTTAACTATTATAAATAGATACTGAGTTCTGTAACTAACTTGTAACTAAATCTCATGTATATATAATTATTTTCTCAGAATAAAAAGCTAAAAATTAAATAACAATGGAAAACCTTACAAAGTTTTAGGGATTTCAAAGATAATTTTCCAACAGAAAGGACTTATCAATTTATCCAACAGAAAGTATCTTGCCAATTATGAACATGACCACTCTTTTTTACATCTCTATAAGTTTGATAAACAAAAATGTTTTCTCATTATTTTCATTTACATTTATTTGATTTCTGGAAAGGGTAAGTAAATTTTAATATGTTTACCATCTATTGGACATCTTTGTTAATTGCCAGTTCATATCTCTGGAATGGAGGGCAGTGTCTCACAGTGGTTAAGAGCACAAAAAAAAAGAAAAAACAAAGAAAGAAAGAAAGCAAGAAGGAAGGAAAGAAAGAAAAAAGAAAAGCACAGGCTCTGAGGTCAGACCACCAGAGTTTGAAGTCTTAATCCATCACTAACACTAAAGCCTCTCCAAGTCTTAATTTCTACATCTGTAAAGTACAAATAACAGTACCTAGCTCACCAGATGAAATGACGGCCACTGTTTTATATTTTAAGAGCTCTTTATAAGAAGGATTTTCACCCTTTGTTCACCATATGTGTTGCAGCCATTGTTCCCAGTTGTCACTTGCCTTTCAATCTTGTTTATAGTAGATTTTGGCAGACGGAAGCTTTAAATTTTCTGTAGTAAAATCTATCACTCTTTCCTTCGGGATATTTGCCTTTGGTATCATGCTTAGAAAGGCAACAGATTTAGAGAAGGAGTAAAGATAGTACAACTTTTTCAGGAAGGCAAAATATATCTGGCATGTGTATTGTGAATCAGATCAAATTCCAGCATTCTTCTCATGTACCTCTACTAAGCATGTACAATTTTTAAATAACTTCAGTCTGAAAAGGAAATGCACAAAATTCACAGTGTCAGTCACTGTACACAAAACTTCAAATAATCATGAACTCTATAGTTTCCTGGTTTGGCTGAATCTTGGTTTTCAGCCTCAAAAAATGGTACGTAGATACAGAGATATACTGTAGTAATTAAATTAAGGTCCTCTTCTTAATCAATTTCACAGATGATTGAAAAATTTGTAATAAAATTATTTCAAAAATCAAAAACCTTCCCAGAATCACTCATATCTGAGGGTTTCGGCTTGTGAGTAAGTTTCTTCATCCCCAGCCTCAGCAAATTTAACATAAAGACTTTCAAAGTTTAAGCAAAATACATCATTAGTAAGGCAGCAAGGTGCTGTTCATTTGAACTAGGATGACGTTTTCTATCCAGCAGAGGACAGTACACACAAGCTGAAATACCAAACTATAAACTGGTTCTTATACACGTCTAACACAATAGCATGATTTAGCATGGCCTCATTATAGAGAGAGGGCTTAGTCAATTAGTATCTCTGAAATAAAACAGTAACCAGCAAAACATAATGGAAATTTTATAACAATTTTTCAAATTTAGTTTACTACTACTTCAGTTTTAATATCTAAAAGATTTGACTATGTAAAGAATTTCTATAATGAGTGGAAGTACAATTATTATATTTTCATTTCTATTTCACATAGAAGTTCAAACCTAAAGTTATCACTAGCCACATAAAAGGCTTGTCTTTAACCATTAAAAGAAATTTCATTTAAGTGCGCCATTTTGAAACCATTAACAGTAGCAACATATCATGCCAAATTAAAAAAAAAAAAGCAGAACTATGTTTAAATTCTCAGTATTCCTATTTTGCAGATATTTGGAGCAATTTTTGTCTCTTTTAGTAATATAAAATTGTGGTTAAAAAATCAGATCCATAGAAAAAGCTACTGATTTCCCTCAGATCGCAAATAAGTAAACAATTGCATATTGGTGATAAACTTTTCTTAGTCTGCTACTCTATCCACCACAGTATGTAATTTTTTCCATAAACATCTTAAAATATGTAAGAAGTCATAAGAATTGCTAATACTACTTTTCAGCACTGTCATATTTTGTCCGCTGAGCCAAACATACCAGATGTCTTTAAATAAAAGATTTAGACAGCATAAAAATAAAGTGTTATTGTATATGGGATTTTTAAAAATATACCAATACATTAGAAATACCATAAGGTTTGAATATATGCTATTACCAAAGAGGAAAAGAGTTTACAGATACTAACAGAATATACCTAAAGACATGCAGAAATAGTGACTGTAAATGTAGATGGTTAAGAAGAAAACAATAAAAAAATCAATGTAACACTCTGCATGATAAAGAACATTTTATCTATTTTAACATAATGAGCTAGAATCATACATTCTCATTTCTTGAAGAAAATATGGATTTTTCATTTCCTAAAAGATAGCCCCATCAGTGTATAATTCCACCAAATTCTATGAAAAAGACCCTGTTGTCAAGTAGATTGAAATGACTATGAGGGGGGTGAGGGGCTGTGAGGTGACTACTGGGATTAACTGGTGCTACTATATTTAAACACAGGCACTCACACTCACAACTAGTGAAAATGGAACTATCTGGGCGAACAGATTTGAAACAATAGCTTCATCCTGAGCTGTTCTTGTGCATCTGTTACATTTACACATTTCTATCTAGTAACTCTAGATGTTTAAGTGAACATTTCTATCCCCCGCCCCCATTTCTAGCCACAGATGATCATATAGGGAAAGGTGGAAGCAAAAAGAAAGGAAGATGAAGACAGAATGGCAAATCTTATATCCACACATGAAAAAAAGATATAAAAGGATACATAAGGACATAGTTAAAAAATAACAAAAATAATTTTTAAATGCTCACTCAAATAGTTTAAAGATTACCCTCCTTTGCCTGCAGAAGGTGTTAAACTTCTTTAACATTACACGATCTGACCCAACCTATATTTTCAGCCTAATCTCCCACCACAGACTGATAGGAACCCCTTACTCCTCACATCAATGCTTGTCATTCCCCTCACTCCACAAAATTTTGTGCTTTTAAAGCCTTTAAACCAGCCATGTCTTCTGCCTAGATCATCATCTTCCAGTTCATCTTACTAATCTCTCATGCCATGAGATAATAGCATTATTTGTTTATTAGGTGTCAAGCTCCAATAGACTAGATTTTGAGCTCCTAATAAGCAAAAATAATCTTACTTATTTTTATATTCCTAGCACCAATCACACTGCCAGGCATCAGCGCAGATTTATAAATGTTTGCAGAATGATGAATAAATGAATGAACGAACACATTCAATCAGGACTCATAGATCTTTTTTAGGAATGACAGAATCTGTTTTCCCTTCCTCTCCTCAAACACTCAAAAACACTATAAATTAACTAAAATGGAATTTTCTTCCTTTGCCCAAAACTACCCCATTCTTGTTCACAGCAACTACTAATCTCAGCAGCAAATAAAAGATTTTCCCTATTTTAAGACATTAAAAGACATATTATTCAGAAAGTTAAAGAAGATGAATTTTTCCATATTCCCCCCCACTAGGTACAACTATATATCCTAGATATTATATATAAAATAAATATCAGACTCTAAAAGGTAGAGAGAAGAAGGCAGACTGGTTAGGGACAGCAAAACCCAAAGAACAACATGGTGGTGTGTCCTTGGGTTTTCTTGCCTCATACAACCCAGACTTACTGCTGAAGAAGCCAGTAACCTGGAAACACCAACAGGCATAAAAATAGCCCCAACAAAGGCTTGCTTTATCTAACCAAAGGACCAAGAAAATGTCAGCCTAGTGAGACAGAAAACTTTTAGACGATCGTTGCTCAACTCCAGTCAAACACAAGAAAAACTGTGACTCCACTCCCAACCATAACAGCAAAGGCCGAATGAGGAGTCTAGACATCCACCCTCACAAGACAGTAATGAGGTATTCCAATACCCTCACCAGAGTGGTGTTGAAGGCATCCAAATAGGAAACTGGGATTTCTATCCCTGCTGGGCAGTAACATGATTTCTCCCTCTCTACAGTCCAGTGATGGACACAAGGAGCCAGGACTTCTTCCCCTCCCCAGTAAGGAGGCACCCTCAACATCCCATGGGAGGGAGTGTCAGAGGAAGCCTGATGCATAATAGGACTCTCATTATCACCCAGTGGTATTCAGGTCACACCTCCCACACTGTCAACAGAGACCATGTGCGAAGCCAGAGTCCCCACTGCCACCCAGCAGCAATAAGGAGTCCCTTCCATTCAAGTGCCAACAATATACTTAATATTCTTACTCCTCTCTCCCCTTCCTTCCACTGCCAGAGTGGTGCCAGATAAAGTCATCAAAAAGGAAGGTTTAAGTAAAACTCAAAGTCTCATAATATAACATAAAAATGTCCAAGTTGCAAATAAAAGATCACTTGCCACACTAACAACCAGAAGAGTCTCAAACTGAATGAAAAAGACAATCAATGGATGCCAACAAGAGATGACAAAAGTTAGAATTAAGTGACAGAGATTTTTGTAAAAACCATTATAAAAATGCTTCACTGAGCTATCACAAACACACTTGAAACAAAGAAAAATTAGAAAGCCTCAGCAAAGAAAGAGAAGATATAAAGAAGAACCAAATGTAAATTTTGGAACTGAACTGAAAAATACAATAATCAAAACCTAAAAGGCTTAGTGAATGGGCTCAATAGAATGGAGAAGACAGAGGAAAGAAAAGGCAAACCGGAAGAGGAAACAATACAAATTACCTAATCAAAATGTAGGTGATAGAGATTGAAAAAAGAAGAGTAAAAAGAAGAGTGCTTCAGGGACCTGTGGGACTACAACAAAAGATCTAACATTAGGGGTGTCTGGGTGGCTCAGTCGGTTGAGCGTCCAACTTCAGCTCAGATCATGATCTCACAGTACATGGGTTCGAGACCCACATCGGGCTCTGTGCTGACAGCTAGCTCAGAGCCTGGAGCCTGCTTCAGATTCTGTATCTCCCTCTCTCTCTGACCCTCCCCTGCTCGCGCTGTCCCTCTTTGTCTCTCAAAAATAAATAAAAAACATAAAAAAAAATTTTTTTAATCTAACATTAGTGTCCTTGGAATCCCAGAAAGAGAGGAGAAACAGGGCAAAGATAAAAAGCATTTAAAGAAATAATGGTGAAAACTTCCGAAATTTTGTAAAAGACCTAAACCTACAGAATCACAAAGCTGAACAAGCCCCAAACAAAATAAACCCAAAGAAATCCATACCAAGACATATTATAATTAAAATTCTGAAAACCAAAGCCAAAGACAAAGTCTTGAGAGCAGCAATGGCATCCTACCTATGGAGGGGAAAGTATTTGTTTAGTCTTGTTTTGTTTTGTTTTTAATATAACTTATTGTCAAATTGGTTTCCATACAACACCCAGTGCTCGTTCCAACAAGTGCCCTCCTCCGTGCCCATGACCCACTTGGAAGCGACAGTACTTGAATGACATGAATTTCTCTTAAGAATCCTTGGAGGCCAGACAAGAAGTGGCACAATATATCTCAAGTCCTGAAATATAAGAAATGTCAACCAAGAATCCAGGCCCTGTATCCAGTGAAAGTACTCTTCAGAAATTAAGACATTGGCAAATGAAGAGAAACTGCAAAAATTTAATACTAGTAAGCCTATCCTAAAAGAATAGCTAATAGAAGCTACCTAAACAGAAAAGGAATGATAAGAGAAGGAACCCTGAAACATCAGAACTAAAAAAAGAACACAGTAAGCAGAAAGTGCTGCTAAATACAATAGGCTGTTCTTCCTCAGTTTCCCAGCTTACATTACACAATTGAAGCAAAATTACAATACCGTCCTATCTGGTACTAAATGTATGGAGAGGAAATATTTATGACAATTATAAACAGAGGAAGATAAAGAGACATAAAGGGAAGTAAGGTTTCTATACTTCACATAAACTGCTAAAATGATAACACCAATTATTGTGGTAAGATATAAATTGAAATACCTTGCAATAAGATAAGAAAAGGAAACAAAAGACATACAGACTGAAAAAAGAAGAAATAAAATTGTCTTGTTTCCAAAAAGTATGATTATCTACATAGAGAATTCCAAAGAATCTACACACACACAACCTCCTAGAACAAATAAGTGACTTCAGCAAGGTCATAAGATACAAGATGATCATACAAAAATTAATTGCATATCTATACAGTAGCAATGAACACATAAACACTGAAATTTAAAGTACAATGTCATTTATAATTGCTCAAAATTAAATACAGTACTATACAAAGCTGATGAAAGAAATCAATGGAAATATAAATAAATGGAGAGATATACCCGTTCATTGGTTAATAGGCACAATATATTAAAGATGTTAATTCTCTCCAAATTAGTATACACTTTTAATGGAACTCCTACCAAAATCCCAGAAAGATTAGATAGATAGATAGATAGATAGATAGATAGATAGATAGATAGATAGATGAAAGAAGGAAAGAAAAGAGAGGAAGGAAGGAAGGAAGGAAGGAAACTCTAATACCACATATCCAACAAAGGGCTAGTGTCTAGAATATATAAAGGATTCTCAAAACTCAACAGTTTTAAAAAAATTAATTAGAAAATAGACAAAAGGCATGAATAGACATTCACCAAAGAAGATACACAGATGGCAAATCAGCACATGAAAAGGCGTTCAACATCATTAGTCATTAGTGAAATACTAATTAAAAGCACAATGAAATGCTGCAACATACCTCACAGAATGGCTAAAATTTTTAAAAAGTGACAAAACCATATACTGATGAGGATGCACAGAAACTGGATCACTCATATATTGCTGATAGGAATGTAAAATGGTACAGCCACTCTGGAAAACAATTTGGCAGTTTCATTAAAAATCTAAACATGCAAATACTATATGACACAGCAATTACACTCCTGGGCATTTGTCTCAAAGACAGGGTCACAAAAAAAACCTGAATATATGTGTTTATGACACAAAAGTTTATTTTTAGCCAAAAACTGGCTCAGTCAGATAAGCATCAGGCTTCAGCTCAGGTCATGATCTCTCAGCTCATGAGTTCAAGCCCCACGTCAGGCTCTGTGCTGAAAGCTCAGAGCCTGGAGCTCCTTCCAATTCTGTGTCTCCCTCCCTCTCTCTCTGCCCTCCTCCCATTTGCGATCTCTCTCTCAAAAATAAATAATTTTAAAAAACATTAAAAAATAAAGAAAATTGGAAACAATCCAGATGCCCTTCCATGGGTGAATGGTTAGACAAACTGCAGTACACCCATACCATAGACTACTCCCCAGCCATAAAAAAGAATGAATTCTTCATACATGCAATAATCTGGATAAGTCTCCAGAGAATTATAATATATTTTTAGAAGTCAGTCCCAAAAGGTTACATACTATATGATTCAATGGAAATGGGGAACATGTTAGGGTTATCAGGGCTTTGGAGGTGGGGCAGAAGGGAACTGATATGGATATAAAAAAGCAACATGAGGGTTCTTGTGGTGATGGAAATGTACTGTCTCTTGACTATATCAATTTCAAAATCCTGATTGTGATATCAGACTATAATTTTATAAAACATTACCATTCGGTAAAGTGTCCATGGGATCTCTCTGTACTATTTCTTATAACTGTATGCAAATCTACAATGATACCAAAATTAAAAGTTTTTTTTTCTGTTTAAAGAACTAAAAGAAGAAAATAGAATTGATTATCTCCCTAGTCACCAAAATACGTATGTTGAACACCTGTATTAAATCAAAGAATGAATGAGTGACTAGGCAATCCCTATGCTTCATCTGGTGAACAGGCCTGTCGTGACCTTCTAGGTAATTAAAATTTAACTCAACATCTTTGTTTTGTGTCCTGATGAGCTATGCAAGCTTAGTATAAAAGGTCATAAGGAGTCTTAGAGGTCACTTAATCCAACTCTCCCATTTTGTAAAAGAAGAAATCGAAGACCAAAAAGATTAAATTATAAGGTCAAGGTTAAACACAGAGTTAGTTGTGAACAAGGCCTAAATTCCCATTCACCAGTCCAAAAGTCTTTCCACCACAGACTTAATTTACACATCACCAAGAGTGAAGACAGTCTCCTTGACAGGTCTATATGGAAAAGTATTTAAGGAATCTACTGCACACCATCTGAAGCTGAACTCACACTGCATGCTCTCTGGACCAGAATGGCATCTTTTATAGAAGATGGGTGATCACCAAACCCACCCCTGGAAACTATCAGGAAAACAGTGTAGCCAAGAAATACATCGATAGCCTAGAAGCTCATCATCCCTCCTGGACAAGCACAGAAGAAATCCCCATGAATAAAAAGCTCCCTTGACCCTAGAGACTAGGAAAGAACTTTACTTTGCATCTTCCTTCTAGCTGTATTCCAGCATTCTGGAACCTAAAAACATTAAATAATGATTGAATAATTATTAAATGGCAGGTATTATGCTAGATGCTAGGGACAGTGAACAAGAGACACAATCCCAATCCTCAAGGAGTTTGCCATCTGTGAGAAACAATTACAAGTAATTACAATACAGTATGTTAAGGGTTAAGAGCATGCCCATAACATCCTGAGAGCACAAGAGGGAGATCACCTCCCACTGGGCAGGGAGAGAAGGTAGGAAGGTGGTGGGGAGGGTGGGGGGTAGTAAGCATTCAAAATAACCAGACAGGGGTGCCTGGGTGGCTCTGCTGGTTAAGCGTCAGACTCTTGATTTCAGTTCAGGTCATAATCACAGGGTCAAGGGATTAAGCCTGGTATCAGGCTCCCTGATGAGTATGGAATCTACTTGAGATTCTTTCTCTCTTTCTCTCTCTCCCTCTGCCCCTCTCCCCTGATCATGCTCTCTCTCTAAAATAAAAAAAAAAAACAGACAGTAGAGCATTAAGTTGTTTAATCAATTTACTCAACTGAGAAGGTATTTTCTTAAGTTTATTGAGAGAGAGAGAGAAAGAGAAAGAGAGAGAGAGAGAGAGAGAGAGAGCGCGCACGAGCAGGTACACCTGTGCGCACATGAGTGGGGGAGGGAGAGGGAGGGAGGAAGAAAGAGAGAGAATCCCAAGCAGCCTCTGCATGTCAGTGTGCAGCCTGGCCCAGGGCCTGAACTCAGGAACCGTGATATCATGACCTGAGCCAAAATCAAAAGTCAGACACAACCCACTGAGCTAACCAGGCACCCCAAGAAAGTAACTAAATAAAATAATTTTGGATCTTACATGGTTTACTTTGAAGCATTGGTAAATGCTTCTATAAACCTCATAATTACATTCTAATTTGTCTGCTTTATCAAGCCATATAGTAGATTTACTTTTAAATGACTTTTCACTACTTGTAAAAGACTACTGTATCACCTCCCCTCCCCACTCCCTAAATCAGTTCTGTCAAAAGAATTTTTTATTGTATTTGTTTTGATACTTAAAAACCCAATATGTAACTCAACGACATGGTTTACATTTTTTCCATGACTGGCATGCCATATTTTGTCACACCCACTAATCAGATATTTTCCACTCATCTCTCTGTTGTATATGAAGCTGGCAGAAGACAATATTCTAAATTGCTTTCCAATCACAGCACCTCAAGAGACTTAAAAACACATTAACCTCAGGCAAGATAGCATGCTTTCATTTTGCAGAAAAATAAAACACTAATTATTGTCCCAAAACCTTCCTTGAAGGTCAAAAATAAATCCATAAATGCAATAAAATTGAGAGAAAACTTAACCTAGACCTTAAAGGAATAAACTCTTGATCTTGGAGTAAACATTTGAAAAACTCACTCACATTTAACTTCTTCCATGCCATAGCACCAAAACAAAGGGGGTTAATTAAGGACACAGTAATCTTTTGTCTGGTCTGTTTTTTTCTCATTCTCACAGGTATAAGTGTAAATTACTTGTCTAGCTTAAGATACTTGTTCACGTTTCAGGTCAATGGGTATCTGCGTAGAAGAAGGCAAGCACTGTGAACAGTGCTCTTAATTAATAATATCTTCACTGCATTGTTATATATTCTGGTAAATTGAAATCAACAGCAAAAATGCCTCATTTATTTCAGTAGGACTAAAGAAAATTTTAAAATTTATGTAGTACAAACAATATGTGTGAGCCACCTGTTTGCTTTTTAACTAAATGGATTGGTATGGAATGACAGCTGCTGCAAAACCAACAACATTTCAAATACTATATATTACTTTGCCAAGAAGATGAAATTTTGGTATCATTTACTTTATTACCATGGGACGTGTTAATGGAGATTCCTACAGAAGAGCGCTGTAATGAATATTTCTCGCCACTAAGTGTCACTGTTCCGTTAAATATTTTAAAACTACACTGACAGGGGCCGGAAGACTGTAGTCTTTTGAATGGGGTCAATCAAAAACAAACAAAATAGATTATATCATGTAACACACTCAAAGCAACGCACAGGCGTTACACCAGTATAAACTGCATGAAGAGGAATTCCTAGAGATAGAGGTGTTGCTCTCAGTGGAATGCCAAGTGATCAAATCAGACATTTTGCAAGCTTAAATAAGGTTTGAGCTGCACTAAGCCTTGTAATCTGTTTTTACCAATATAAATGCCAAAACTGAATTGCCACTGTAAAGTCTGCCAAGTTTCTTTGTATTGTATGTCAGTATGCTGTTTTCCTTGATAGTGCCATCAATAAACATGTCTGGGGATCAACCGTTTGTGATCAGATATGCTACTTTCATTGTTTCAAGCTGAGATGATACTGTATTAAAAAAAAAAAAAAAAACCAATGCCAGAGAGGTTCCATTCAGGCTTGAGCCTTTGAGGGAAGGGATAGGGCATAGTTCCCTGTACCCTGCATACAAGGGTCTAGGTTAATGTTGGAAATCTCCCAGTGCTCACAAGTCACAGATCTCATTTCTGAGACATGCATACGTTTTAGACAACAGCATAATGCTCTGCCCTTTCTAGGTATTTTCTAAATAATTCAACAGATAAATACTCCAAGTTTAAAAGAACAAGATTTTCAGCCATACCACTCATCATTATGTAAGAGTCTTGTTATCTCAAGATAGCAATATTATTGTATATTTTTCTGGTTATGTCACCATACAGGATAAAAATATATGTTGTTGCTGCAGTTTCTTTGCAATTAAAGGATCCCTTCAAATGTTTTTCCTCAAAATAAAAAATCTATACACAGAGTTACTCAAATCTCTATCTCTTCTTGCAAGGCAGACAGCTTCCATTTTGAAATCGCAGTTTCCTAGCTTCTCCTTAGTTTTGGGGGGCTTATTTGTTTTCTTTGGATTGATTTCTGTTTGCTCAATGTTGGGCATTTCATGCTGGACAATTGTTCATAGTTATAATACAAGTTAGAAAAATTAATGATATAAAAAATTAACATAAATAAACAAGCATGCTAAAAGATCAGGGCTGAGAAAAGTAAATGTGAAGGTAGGAGTGAGCAAGTAAAACTGTATAAAAATAGTACGTTCCATTAGTATATGGATAGAATTTCCTTAAACCTAAAAGTGGAGACAGGACATTCGTATAGCTAGAATGGTGTGAGCAAAGACGCTGAAGCAGTGTATTTTGGAGAGAGTGAGTACAGCAATTTGGATTGAGTAGAGATTTCACATAAGAAGTGGTAATTGACTAGGATTAAAAGAATTTTTGGAACCAGACTGGAATGGAAAACATAAAGTCAAAAAGTTTTGGCTCATCTAAACTAAGAAACAATGGGAACCATTAAAATTCGATATGAAAAAAATGTATCCATAAGATTAATCGGACAGAGATACAGAAAGTCTAAAGGTGGCAAACGACTATTTTAAAATAGTTTTGGGGAATGTATATTTCAGGGGCGCCTGGGTGGCTCACTCAGTTGAGCGTCCAACTTCGGTTCAGGTCATGATCTCATGGTTCATGGGTGCAAGCTTTGCATCAGCTCCACACTGGCAGTGCAGAGCCTGTTTGGGATTCTCTCTCTCCCTCTCTGCCCCCCTCACTTGTGCCGTCTCTCAAAATAAATAAACTTTTAAAAAAAGAATGTGTTTTGCAGATATAGTTCAAGATTGTTAAAAATGTCTAAACATTTATACCCAATAAATTCTTCTGCTGAAAAAACCCACCAAAAAAGTTTATTTTTTAACATTAATTTTTTTTGAGAGACAGAGAATGAGTGGGGGAGGGACAGTGAGAGAGAAAGAGAAAAAGAGAGAGAGAGAGAGAGAGAGAGAGAGAGAGAATCCAAAGCAGACTCCAGGCTCTGAGCTGTCAACATAGAACCCAATGCAGGGCTTGGGCCCATGAGCCAAAGTCAGATGGTTAACTGACTGAGTCACCCAGGTGCCCCAACCCAAAAAACCTTTTAAATAAAATTTTAAAATTAAAAATCCACAAAAGGAAAATAATAGGTATACCAAAATTAAACATTTCTCATTAGAAAAAAATCTCAATATCCAAAATTGGGGAAAGAATGACACATATTCTTGAAAACTTTTACGCAGTAGTCTAATGATTATGAATACCATGTTAATTACATGGAAAAATTGGAAAATGTATGGCATTCATATAGACCATCACTTAGTCACAACTTGGAATGCAAAGAAACATCCCCAGAGTACAATGTCTGTTTGCCTAAGACACCAGTAATAAGGAAGCTGAGAATAGAGCCTACCCCTGACCCAAGACTATACCCAGAGGTCCCCAAGGTTTTTAGGAAAAGAGCCTGGGGGGTCCATCCCAAATCAGTCACTGGCTGTGGCAGAGGGGTGCTGCTGCTGCTGGGAAAAAGCTGGCTGTGGCAGGAGGTGGGGACCAAAGCCAGAATCTAAAGCAAGGGCTCCTGCTTCTAGCAACCATGGGTGCTGGGGGGCACCACCTTGAACTGGTGGCAGTAATTATTCTAGAATCTTGGTTCCATTGTCCTAGTCAAAGAAGAGAATTCCCAATCAAGTTGAACAGAGCCCACTGGATTACAGTGCTTTTCCTTCCCTCGCTCAACCACTTTCAGAGCACTTTACGGAAAGATGAAAAAGGTTCCGGTGACAATCAACTCATCAGGCTTGAATCAAGAGGGGTTTTGGCTTTTACACAACAGTGACTTTCATGGGGCACATAGGGCTAGGCAGCTCCGGAATGGAGAACAGTCTGACCCACATAGAATATAGACCTTAAAGGGTTTTGTATTTCTCCAATTACTACCTTTAGCTGTACTGGCTCAACTCTCGCTTTCTTATCCCTTATAAACATTTCAGAAAAAGTACAGAACTTTCTGGATCACTTTTCAGGTATAAAATAGCCCAATCTGAAATGAAACTTCCAACTTAGAGATCACTCCATCCTTTCCTCTGCAGTGCTGTCCAGGCCCTAAAGACAGAGTGACAAAGAGAAATGGTGTGATCTTTCACTCCTCCTCCCCACCAGCCCTATTTTGGAGCTCCTTTCCCCTGGCTTGTGGCAAAGAGGGGAGAGTTGGAATGAGACAAGTGGCTCTTTCTTATCTAATCCCTGTTGTTTTCCTTTCTTGGCCAAAGCTGGTATTGATGAGGTCTGTGTGGCAGGTATCCAAATGTTGGCTCTTTCGTTAAGCAAATGTTGTTCCATGAGATAGAAAATCTGCCTCCAGCTTGTCCTCTTCCAATGCCCCTCAGTTTGCACCCCTGGAAGTCCCTTTACTTCATATCTTCTTTCTGCCAGGATATACTTGCCTGGAGGCAAGTTGTCTTGAGTAGGCTTCTGTCAAGATGGCTGAGGCCCAGCCACCTTCCCAGCTGACTATCCAAAAACTCACACATCCCTGAGAGGCCAACACCGGAGTGCAAGCTGTCCACATGGCCCCTCTTCCATCATGCCCTCTCCATTCTCTACTCTCCTAGTGAACAGGCACTGGACAGATCGGCAAGTCTATAGCATGAGCAGACATCAAACCAGGACTCAAATATCTTTACAAGTAAACCCCCATCTCTTGGCTTGAAGGTGTTGAACACTCCCTCTTCTCAATAAAAGAAGAAAAACACAGTTGTCTCCCTTTAGGCTAATGATGACCTTCCCAGTGTTTTTTCTTCCTTTCAACCAAGTCTTCTGGTCTTTTGCTTATATAGCTGGGAACAAGGAGAGGGGAGAGGGTGTTAAGGGTGGCACCAGGGTGGAGATTAGGAATAGCAGAGCCTATGTAACTCTTAAGAAATCCTAAGCAGGTGCAGGGTCTAGTCCCTAATGGTTTCATGCTACCTTAGCAACTTGATGCCTCCTTGTCCCCGACTTCGGAGTTCTAGACAACAGGAAAAAGTTCAACTCAATATCCTGTTGAAAGAAAGGCTGTAAGAAGTCTGTGAACTGACAAACACAAATTTCAATGAAGCAAAATGCTACCTAAATTCAGAATTTTTTTCCTGAAGCTTAAAACCTATCCCTGAAGGACAAGACTGGAACACAAACATGGAGCCCGAGCCCCTTTCTGAATGTTAGAATGGTGCCCCTGCGGTTGTACCCTGCAGAGGGACAGTCATTTCTTGACAAGCCCAACTGCCAAACATTTTCTTTTTTTGAGCCCAGCTCTGGATTCATACATACAACCTCTTCCTATTACTTTTTTTTTGTTAATAGTTTATTGCCAAGTTGGTTTCCATATAACACCCAGTGCTCTTTCCCACAAGTGCCCTCCTCCATGACCATCGCTCCCCTTCCCCTTTCCTCCTCTCTCTTCAGCCCTCAGTTTGTTTTCAGTATTCAAAAGTCTCTCATGATTTGCCTCCTCTTCCTATTGTTAAAACTGGTTTCAAAAGGGGCAACTGGGTGGCTCAGTTAGCTGAGTATCCCACTCTTGATTTCAGCTCGGATCATGATCCCAGGGTCATGGAATCAATCTCGGCACTGAGCCTTTGGGATTCTCTCTCTCTCTCTCTCTCTCTCTCTCTCTCTCTCGGTCTCGCTCTCCTCCTCTTCCCTGCTCTCTTCTCTCTCACACACACATGTGTACACTCTCTCTCTCTAAAATAAAATTTTTAAAAAGTATTAAAACTAGTCTCCAAAGAATTGGAATCAGTTGCAGAATCCACTTCCTCAAAGATTCAGAACTACTACCACCACCTCCACTGTCTACCCACTTCTGTCTCACTCTGTCCACCAGTCCCATTTCCCTCTCTAACCTGCCCTGTCAGAGTCCCTGCCCAACCCCAAAAGATTTCCCTAAGTTCAAACCACAAGGAATAAGGCTGGGACCCTTTTGTTCCTCATCCTCTTCTGGATACATCACCACAGGTCCTCAGATGCATAACAAAGGTGATCCAAGTGCAGCACGGTTTTCTTAAATAAAACAGACTTCCTTTGGTCACCTTCCACCCAATCTCAGAAATGGCTACTTTTTAAAACAGCATTTCTTCAGTGGTCTTCTTCTTTTTTTTTTTTTTTTTTTTTTGGTATTGTTTATCTTATTACATAACCATTTTTCTAGTCAAAATAAAAATTATTTTTAAGTCTCTCTAGTTTCTTTATAGAAGAAGCAGTAAGTCCCTAACCCATATATGTGAATCCATATGTGTGAATCCACCCCAATAATAAAAATTTCACGCACAAAATTATTTTCCTTTTGGAAAAGTTGTCACCATAATCAATTATAACTCTATGATTTGCCCCATAAGCCATAGAGACCACAGAATTAAAGTAAATTTAAAATCTGCCATTTCCCCTTTCTTCCCATCCTCAGTTCCAGTTAAATGAAAGGCCAGAAAGCCATATTTATGAAATGGTTAGAGCTCCTCAGCCGGAAATCATGGTGGAGGACTATGTGCTGCTGCAAAGCTTTCTTTCTAGGACGTACTGATTATGACACCGTGGTGATGGGTCAGCTTCTGTTTTCCAGAGTTGAGTAGAATAGAATTTGAGAAATGTGGAGGTTTATAGGAAGAAAAATCTTAGAAACACCGTCTCAGATAAAATAGGAAAAAGAAACCAAAACCCATTTTTCGTAAGCATTGCAGCACTATTGGGATACAGTCTTAAGTCCAATTCAGCTTCCATAAGACCATTCCCACAGACTAATGGCACATATCATTAGATTCTAACTTTAACAGCACAGCCTCATGGAACATATGTGCTGTCTGCATGGGAGGTCTGAGGGCTAAAGCTAGAGCATGCAGCAAAAATGTGAGAAAAGTACTGCACTTCTGAAAGATTTTACTGAAGATTAACATCCATTAAAAACTTCCTTTGTATGGCACCCAGCTCATAACCTTGACCAACTCTCCCTTCCCTCACTCCGTAGTATCTGTCTATAAACAACTGAGATAATTGAATAATTCTCAGGTTACTCACTAAAAATAAGCCTAAATACAATTCTTTAGGAAGATGCATTCTTACGAGCCACTGAAGTTACAGGAATCTAAAAAAATCAGGGAAACGAAGATCTTCCTGTGAGTGTAAAACTCTGAAAGCCTAATATGCAAGAGTAAAGATTTAAAGTCACCTTAAAAGACAAATGGAAACCATGCCTGAAAGACTTGGCTGCTATTTGATTAATTATATGATGATGCTTTATTGATTATGTCAATCAACAGGGGAACTGGCCAATCAAATACATACAGATAAAGAAGCCTCAGAAAGCTACATTTTGGCAGCACTCACCCAAGCACTTATACATGAGAAAATCAATTTGAGTCAAACTAAAGCCCACTGAAAAGACCATTAAATTAATCTAATTCTCTTTGTCCTAATTAACGCTCAGAAAAGAGTATTATGACTTTCCTTCCCAGGTACATATACCTATGAGGAAAAGGTGGGCCAGCCTACATAAACTTGAGGATTCCATTCTGGTGGCATATATATTTATTTTTATAAATCAATAATAAGGGCTTCCCAAGTAACCAAACTGCAAGTACCTTGAGCTCATCAGGATGACTAGAGTTTCTCACTACCTGTTCCAGTTAAAGTTCTCAGCATAAATTGACAAACATACTTTATGAGCCTGATTACTGTGAGTCACTCATGACATATGGATCGAACATCAAATTTAACATCAAATTAACTCTCTAGGGCTTTCTGCTGAGCTAGGGGCTTGATCTCAAGATAATAAATGTTAATTTGTGAAGACTCTGAGTAATAGCTTACCATCATTTCCATTTAACAGAGATCAGCTATCATCCATAGGAATGACTTACTAGAACACATCCCGTATACCTAAAGTTTTGAAATATAGATAAGACATAGGCCTAAAGGCCACTGTTTCTCCACCCCTACCCTTGGCAGACTTCATAACACTCTCTCCTTGAAACTCAGATGCGACCTCAGAACCATTCTTAACATAATCATCTAAATAGCCAGTCAGTTAAAATCAGCATGAGATGAGGCCTGTTGGCCATCTCCGATATAGGCTTTAGATTGTTTGGAATTCATGTTTCATATTATTCCATGTATCAAAAGTTTAATTTCTGTCATATAGAGCCATATGTACTGTGATAAACTTTGAGGGTAAAAATATTTTCTTTGGAAAAATTGATAAAGAATAAAAGAAGTTATGCTATTCCAATAAGACTTAAGGTTAAACATCTAAAAGAGAAAATTAAATTTTGATCTTAAATTTTTTGAGTTTACCAATAGTAAAAGTCACCTTCCTATTTTTCTTCAAACTTTGTAGGGTCAGGGTATCTAGGTGGCTCAGTTGGTGAAGGTCCAACTTCGGTGTAAGTCATGATCTCACAGTTCACAAATTCGAACCCAGCATCAGGCTCTGTGCTGACAGCTTAGAGCCTAAAGTTTGCTTCAGATTCTGTATCCCTCTCTCTCTGCCCCTCTCTGCTCCCACTCTGTCACTCCCTCTAAAAATAAACTTTTAAAAAAACTTCATAGGATTTGTCCCATAGCTTTGCATCTTGTTCAATCTTCTATATACTAAAGAAGTTCACACCAATGATACAGGGTGGATACTTCAGAGATTAAAGGCACATAACCAAGTGGCATAAAACTTGGGACAAAAAAAAAGAGTCAGAAAAGCTTAGCCAAACCCCATCGGAGATAGCAATCATGATTTGTAATTTTATCATAATTGCCCACAAAAACATATATCATCTTACTATATGCTAGGACAAAGTGATACTCTAACAGCAACATCAAAACATGAGAAAACTTTTCATACTTAGTAGGACTATTCCTTTGTCCACTTCTACTAAAACACTAACAGTAGGAATTGGGTTTACGCTGCCTGATGAAGGAATTTTCCTCATTACAAAATTGTGAATCAGAAGGGAAAACAGGGCGCTCATGAAGTGTGCCGAAGGAAAGCATACTTTGATTGGGATCAAGGCTAAGACACTGGGTGAGAAAGAAGTCAAGAAGATATCTAGACCTGGTGGGATACAGGAGTCTTGGGGAACCTGAAAAAGAAGGGTAATTACATTCTAACTAAAGTCACAAGTAAAGCTTTGTTACTATATAAGCTGTATGGGGAATTTTTGCCAACTCAGATAAAAAAAATAACAAAATAAAAATTAGAAAGGAAGAGGAAAATTATTTTCAGGTGTCATGGTGATATAACTGGAAAAGCCAAGAAAAATCAATGAAAAACTACAACAGTAAGGTAATTCAGTGAAGTAACAGAATAGAAAATTAAATAAACCAATAGTTTCATGTATAAATTATAACCAATTAGAAAATAATAGAAAAACCTCTAAATTGGAAAATAAATGTACAAAGCTATGTGCAGAAAGGTGTAAAACTCTCATTAAATACATAAAAGTAGATGTGAACAACAGAAAAATCATGCTCTTGAGATGATCAATTCTCCTAAAAATTTATTTTAACACAATCTCAAAAACAAACGAACAAAAAATAAATGCCAAGAAGTTCTTGGATCTGGATATGTTGATTCTAAAGTTTATATATCAAGGGGTGTCTGGGGGGCTCCGTAGGTTAAGCTCTGACTCTAGATTTGGGCTCAGGGAATCATCTCCTGGTTTACGGGACTGGGCTCTCTGTGGGGTTCTGTGCTGACAGCATGGAGCCCGTTGGGATCCTCTCTCTCTCCCTCCCGGCCCATGCCCCGCCTCAAAATAAATAAATTAACGTTTAAAAGTAAGTAAATAAATAAAGTTTATATATAGAAAAGAGTAATGGGGGTGGGTGAGGCTAGGCCTTTTAGATCCTAAAAACACTACAAAGCCTCTATAATTTATTTAGAGGTATTTTCTTAAGTTTATTTATTTATTTTGAGAGAGAGAGAGAGAGAGAAAGAAAACACACAAGCAGGGAAGGAACAGAGAGGGAACAGGGTGAGAGAGAATCCCAAGCAGGCTGTGGCAGAGCCTGATGCAGGGCTCAAACTCACAAACCATGAGATCATGACCTGAGCCAAAATCAAGAGTTAGACACTTAACCAATTGAGCCCCCTGGGTGCCCCACCTCCATAATTTATTGACACATAAATGGACCAATGGAACATACTATAAAGTCTAGATATAGAGCCCGTACATACCAAATGTTGGTTTATCATTAAAATGACATCTTAAATGATTGGGAAGAAATGACATTTTAATAAATAATGCTGGGACAATTGGATAACCATCTGGAAGAAGATAGAATTGGAGCAGCACAGAATAAATAAACTCCAAATGGTTCCAAAGTCTAAATATAAAAATATCACACAGCCATAAAAAAGGATGAGAGGTCTTGCCATCTTAAACAACGTGGATAGGCCTAGAGGGTATTACACTAAGTGAACATAGACTGAGAATGACAAATACAATATGATTCCACTCATACATGGAATCTTAAAAAAATGACTAAGCAAATGAAAAGCAGAATCAGAATCATAAATACAGTGAACAAATGGATGGTTGCCAGAAGGGAGAGTGGTGGAGGGTGGGCAAAACAGGTGAAGGGGAGAGGGAGATCCAGGTCTCCGGTTATGGAACGAGTAAATCATGGGATTAAAAAACAGAGCATAAGGAATACAGTCAATGATATTGTAATAATGATGTAACGGGACGGACAGTAGCTATACTTATAGTGAACACAACATAATGTATAAAACTTGTCAAATCATTAATTGTACACCTGAAACTAATGTAACATTGTTTGTCAACTATACTCAGAAAAACAAATTTGATGCGGACCTGGCTGTCTCAGTCTGTAGAGCATGCAACCCTTGATCTCAGGGTTGTAAGTTCAAGCCCCATGTTGTGAGTGCAATTTAATTAAATAAAAAAATTGAAACTATATAAGCACGAGAAGAATTTATACCTTTATAACATGGAATGAGGAAGCCTTTCTCATGACTTGAAATCCAGAATCCATAAGATAAAGATTGACAAATTTGACTTTATAAATATAAAATAAATTTGCATGGCAAAAATATATACATACATGTGTGTGCATACAGGTACAGAGATACATAAAGAGCTTAGAACAGATGAAGAAAATGACCAAAAGTCTAACAGAAAAATAGAAAAATAACAGTTTACACAAATAGAAATGCTAATAACCCTTAAACAAATTAAAATGTGTTCTACCTGGGGTCCCTGTGCGGTTCAGTTGGTCAAGGAGTCTTAACTCTTGATTTCAGCTCAGGTCATGATCTCATGGTTCGTGAGATCCAGCCCTGCATCATGCTCTCCACTGACAGCACAGAGCCTGCTTGGGATTCTCTCTCTCCCCCACTCCCTGGCCCTTCCCTGCTTGTGCATACGCACATCCTCTCCTCTCAAAATAAACAAACATTTTTTTTAATGTGGTCTATTTACCTCGTAAGAGAAATGCATATTGCATGACACTGAGATCCACTTTTTTACCTATGAGACTGGCAAAACTCCAAAAATTTAACAACATCCTCCATTGTTCAAGGCTGTAGAGAGCAGGCACTCTCAAAACATCTGTGGTTAGAATACAAAATGATGTGATCCCTACTGAGAAGAAAGTTGATACTATAAAAAAAAATTACCAATGTGTTTACCCTTTACCCCAACAATCCCACTTTCAGCAATCTTCTCTGAAGATATACTGCAAGAACACAAAACAGCATATCCACAAGGTTGTCCACTGTAGCATTGTTTGTCATACCAAACAACTGAAAACAACTCAAATGTCAGGTTAACTGAACAGGTTAACAGGTTACAACCACAAAATTGATAAATACCATCGAACCATAGAAACAATATGAAAAATGTCTGTACTATGTTGGTGTGATCTCCAAAATATACTATGTGAAGAAGGCAAGACATAAAACACTCTATCATTTTTGTAAGAAAGGAGACCCAAGACTGCATGTGTGTGTGCACATGTGTGTGTGTTTATGTATTTGACCTTGGAAGAATAAACCAGAAACTAATACAAATTGTAAACAAACTTTAAAGACAGATTGGGGGTGGGAAGAGGGTAATAATAATAATAACACTCAAGACAAACTTGCCTGCTCTACAATTTTGCCCAGAGCCAGCACACATGTATGCATGCATACACACACAGAATTTCTCTATCCATTTTTAATTTCGGATAATCTAATATTATGCAGTACCCTGACACAATTAGCAATTGAGAGCCACCACAAAATCTTAACTATCTTTTTGGCTCATATTTTGTGGTAATGCATTATTCACATCTAGTTATAAATGAAAGAACAAGTACCATATAAAAATTTGGTGGCTGCTTCTCTGAACTGTGTTTTATATTAAATTGACAGAATTTACACAATTTTTATATAGTGCCTAGGTCAGTTTTGAACATTTTTATAATAATGATAGGTCTGTATATAATAGAAGAAAAAAAACTTCTTCATCATACTTGGGTTTTTATTCATATAACCGGTAAAATTACACATTTCTAAAATAAAAGTCAAATGTAAAAAATCCTTCTTGAAACAGTAATAAAGGACTAAAAAATATACTCACTATTACCTCCTACATAAATTTCACCCTAAGGCGTTACATGATGAATTTTAAGGTACCATACGAAATGAAACAAAATCCATACCAAGGTTCACTTCAATGACCATTAAAAGATTTAAATCAGGTGTGGCCTCTCAGAGGCAATGCTATTTTAGATGACTTGGGAATAAAATAAGGAAATGCTCATTAGGCTATCCAGACAGAGAAACAAAACTAACACCTTTTCTTTTTCCCAATGAAAGACCTATCAAAAATTGTGCCATATCAACTATTTAACAATTAAACTCCTTTCAACGTCAAAGAAAAGCAATTTAAAGGTAAGAATATTATTTTTCATTCTTATAGCGAATATTCATAAAAAAATGCAGTCTAGTATTCACTAGAAATATTTTATAATCAAATTTACTGTAAAATATTTGATACATAATACATATAAAATAATATGAGTTCGCCATTTATCTTAATGAGAACATTACCAATAACATTAAAACTTTCTCTGTGTTCCCCACTGATCCTATTTCTCTGTTTCATTCAGGGTAATCACTATCCTGGATGTTATCATTCCCACATGTATATAAACCCCTAAACCACATATTCTTTAGTTTTGCCTTTTTGAAAGTATTATTTTAAAATTGTATCATACTGTATATAGTCATCTATGATTTGATTTCTTCACTCAACCTCATGTTTCCAAGATCCATCCATATTATTATGTGAAGCTATATTATATTCATTCTTGCTGTGTCACAATGACAACTTCTTAATCCATTCTCCTGTCAAATAACAAGCGGCTTACTTTAGGTCTTTTTGCTAACACAGCAATGTTATGCAAATATTTTGTGCATGTATGCTAATATACTTGTGGAAGGGTATATCTAAAACATATACCTAGATGGAATAGGTGGGATGTAGGATATGCATATGTTAATTTTTAATCTAAAACTTTTTTCCAAAGGGAATATATTGATTTATACTCCCATCAGCTGTATATAAAATTTCTTATTCTTCCATACACTTACCAACATTTTTTTGGAAAAAAAACTTTTTTAATGTTTATTTATCTTTGAGGGAAACAGAGTATGAACGGGAAAGGGGCAGAGAGAGCAGAAGACACAGAATCTGAAGCAGTGTCCAGGCTCTGGGCTGTCAGCACAGAGCCTGATGTGGGGCTTGAACCCACAGCCCACGAGATCATGGCCTGAGCCAAAGTCAGACACTCAACCGACTGAGCCATCCAGGCGCCCCACTTACCAACATTTTGAGCTTCAAGACTTGATTGTACCAAACTAATTGGTAAAAAATAGTATCTCATTGTAATCAATAACATATTGTTGTGATATATATATAATATATTAATTGACATAATCTAATGAGTTTTAGCATTTTTTCCATAGGTTTACTTGCCATTCATATCTCCTCTCAAAAGTTCACCATCTATTTTCTTAAAGTTTATCTTTTTTTATTAAATTATAAAAGTATTTGCATACTCTAGAT
Source organism: Suricata suricatta (assembly GCF_006229205.1). NCBI lineage: Eukaryota > Metazoa > Chordata > Mammalia > Carnivora > Herpestidae > Suricata > Suricata suricatta. Next base: position 67,679,621 of record NC_043702.1, read on the forward strand.
ACTAACACTATGCCAATTTTATGTCTTGTCAATTTCTACTCCCAGGATATTTTTTGTCTTTTCAGTTTCTTTTTATATTCTTAATCTTTTATTTTATATATAGTTCACATTTTTTACTTATGTTTAAGAAATTCTTCCTTATAGAAAAGTCATAAAGAAGTCTTTTACATTTTCTTTTTAAGTTTCAAAGTTATGCCTTTCACATTTGTCTTTTATGCCTCTGTTATTGATTTCTATATATTATATGACATAGAGACCCAATTTCATTTTTATTATATGATTGATCAATTGTTTCCAGGCAATTCATTAGATAGACCACTTTTTCCTAATGATCTGCAATGCCATATAGTTCTATATTAAGTTTCCACATAGGATTCAGTCTGTTTCTGGATTCTCTAATCTAGTCCATCAGTCAACCTATCTTTGTGCATACTATCTTAATATAATTAGACTTTTCTATATAGCCTAGGTAATATTTTCAAAATATAGTAGCAACTCTTTACTATCATCTAATATTCAGCTCATAAACCATCATCCCCTACTTGCTCTCAAAATGTCTTATAGTTGGTTTCTTTCAAAAAGGATCCAACCTAGGACCTCACATTACATCCAGTTGTCCAGCCAGTAAGGCTCTTTTACATGCCGTTTTTCATGATACCAACTGGTTGAAGTAATTGGAATACCAGTCCCACACACTATCTCATCTTCTAAATTTATCTGATTGCTCCCTTGTGCTATTATTTAATTACCTATCCCCTGAATTTCCTGGAAAAAATCAACTGGAAGCTATATCTAAAGATTTGCCTGCTTTTACAGCACCAAAGACTTAATCATCCATTTCCTACCTAAAAGGTAGCTACATTTTTGCATGGACCTCAAGTATACTGTAGTATAGAGGTGGAATTTAAGGAAAGGTATTAAGCAGGCTGAGTTTTAGCTTATGGACAAGTAATAAATTGTATCATGTGTCTTGAATGTATCATAGATAAGCTGCTATATAATAATTGCCACTTCAGATAGCTGTGAAATTAGGTGATTAACTAGTTGGTACTTAACCTTCTAATTTCTGTATAAGTCTAATTACATGAAATAGAAGTTGGGGTTTTGATTTTTTACTTTGCTTTTCTGTTTGGAGTGTGATTGTAACTACTGTAGTGTAAATGATGGAAAATAATTGCATATGTTAAAAAAATAAATTGTGTTATATTCAAAAAATAAATAAAGTGCTGTAGGAGGAAAGAAAAAAAAAAAGATTTGCCTGGGGGCACCTGGGTGGCTCAGTCAGTTAAGCTTCCAACTTCAGTTCAGGTCACAGTTTTGCATTCCATGAGTTCGAGCCCAGCATCCGGCTCTGAGCCGACAGCTCAGAGACTGAAGACTGCTTTGGATTCTGTGTCTCCCTCTCTTTCTGTCCTTCCCCCACCTACACTCTGTCTCTCAAAAATAAATAAACAATAAAAAAATTTAATTTAAAAAAAGAAATATTTGTCTGGATTCAAATTAAACATTTTTTTGGCCTAAAAAATTATAAACAAGACCCTGTGGTTCATACCGCATTACAACTTGAGATATATAATATCTGATTTCCCACCAATGACCACTGTATTCAGGTGGTAACAATGCTATCCCTCCGTGGCATATTGCCCACACCCTGTGTCAAAGGGGAATCTATGTAGTAGTATTTTAGCACCATTCAAGTGTTCAGCTCAATGTCAACCATTCATCTAACAGTTATAACACCAATTAACTATCTGAACACTTGAATGGTTAGCTGTCTGAAACAATAATGTCATTAGGATTATGAAATGGTAATTTTCTGATTCTAGCTATTTTTCTAAATTCATATTGTTATTTTGTAAAGATAGAGATTTCTCTTTTAATTTGTTTACCGTGAATTATAGTTCCTACTGGAAAGACAGTACAAATGCTTAAAGTCTTTCCCTCCAATTAACAATTTTCAAAAATAAAATTCTTTGGCTTAGTAATAACCTATGTCTGTTTTTTAAATAAGCTTCTTTAAGATATGGTATATATCTGCAATGGAGTATTACATGGCAATCAGAAAGAATGAAATCTTGCCATTTGGAACTATGTGGATGGAGCCAGAGGGTATTAGGCTAAGGGAAGTCAGTCAGAGAAAGACAAACATCATATGACTTCACTCATATGAGGACTTTAAGACCCAGAACAGATGAACATAAGGGAAGCAAAAATAATATAAAAACAGGGAGGGGAACAAAACATAAGAGACTCTTAAATACAGAGGGGTTGTGAGAGAGGGGATGGGCTAAATGGGTAAAGGGCATAAAGGAATCTACTCCTGAAATCATTGTTTCATTATATGCTAACTAACTTGGATGTAAATTTAAAAGATAAATTAAATAAGTAAACAAATAAAACATACTCCAAAAAAGTAAATAAATAAATAAATGAAATGAAATGTCTTTAAACCAGATTTAGTTGTATAGAAAAAGTATCCAGTGTTCTTTACTCAGTTAGAATATCCCTGAAGAATAAAGGGAAAATAAAGACATTCTCAAATAAAAGAAAGCAGAGAAGTTGTCACCAGCAGACATACTCAATAAGACTATCTAAAAAAAGCTTTTCAAAGAGAAAGAAAATTATGAAAGATAAAAATTTTGAGTATCAAGAATTGAGAAAGAATGACAGAAAGAGCTAAAATATGGGTAGACATAATAGACTATCCTTCTCCTGAGTCTTATTATGTTCGACAATTAAACCAAAAATTATATCCTCATTTAATGTAGTTCTCAATATATACAAAGGAAAATATTTGAGACAACTATATTATAAAGAGGGAATATAAAAAGACCTAAATGAAAGCAAATGTTGATACCAGTAAAGACTGGAATAAATTATGTATATATAGTATAATGCCTAGAACAACCACATAAAAAAATATATACAAAGAAAAACATTTTAAAATTCTAAAGATAAGTCAAAATGGAATTCTAAATAATTTCAAGCAGCAAACATTAAAGCAAGAAAAGTGAAACAGGAGAATTAAAACAGGAAGAAAAAGGAATAATATAGCAGATCATATCAATAATTATCTTAAATATAAATGAACTATATATACTAATTAAGAGAAAATTAGAATAATGGACTAAAAAAACATGGCCCAGGGTGATGTCATGGAAGATGGATGAGTAGGATGCTCCAGGACTCAGTGCCTCCATGGAGACAACTATTGATTTCACAAAAGAAGTCAAAACCAGCTATTTGAAACTCCAGAGTATAGTCAAATTACTTGAAATATTTAAGGGAACGCTTCATGAAGATGAGGTTGGTAAGTTTTTTATAAATTTCAATGTTTTGCATAGCAGCTACTATCACCTATCCCTCTATCATATATCAAGCAACCATGGGGATAATAGTCCATGTTCTTGATGCAGCTGGATGTTGCCAAGGTGCTCAGTAGGGACCCTCTACTCCAAAACTTATGGCATGTATTTTTATTTTCTTGGCAGTACACTACCAAAGGACTGGCACAGAAGCTAGCTATTGTTTCAACCCATCAACCTATAGCAGCATCCCAAGAAATCTCTGTCAAAAGAACTTAAGATGAGAACACATTTGTTGTTCTTTTTGCTGTAACACATTTTTTTTCTTTTCTTATTGATCCAAGCATGGAAGGAAATCTCTGTTAGATCACTGGCTGACCATGGAGATAATGGAACAAACTTTAAAACCATGCATGATAGGGGCACCTGAGTGATTTAGTCAATTAAGCATCTGACTTCAGCTCAGGTCATGATCTCATGGCTCATGAGTTCCAGCCCCTTGCCGGGCTCTGTGCTGGCAGCTCCCTCTCTTTTTGCTCTCCCTCTCTCTTTTTTTACTTTTTTTGTCTCCCTCTCTCTTTGCTCCTCCCCCACTTGTGCTCTGTCTCTGTCTCTCAAAAGTAAATAAATATTAAAAAAATTTTATAGGGGCACCTGCGTGGTTCTGTCGGTTAAGCATCCGACTTTGGCTCAGGTCATGATCTCACAGTCCATGAGTTGGAGCCCCACGTCCTGCTCTCGTGCTGACAGCTCAGAGCCTGGAACCTGCTTCAGATTCTCTGTCTCCCTCTCTCTCTGCCCCTCCCCTGCTCTCTGTCTGTCTCTGTCTCTCAAAATAAAATAAAATAACATATATGGTTTTTAATTTTATTTTTTAAAAATATGCACGATAAAGTCCTGGATGATATTTTGTTTTCCAAGAATAGTTTTCGAAGTTATTAAACAGAAAATCTCACCCTTCAAAAAGGAACAACAGCAATCCCAAGAAAGGACAGACGTTCTAATTTCCAGAGTCACCATCTCACAATATTCACAATGTCCAGGTTTAAGAGCATACAAATAAACAGGAAATTCTGGCCTACTCACAGAAACAAGAAATTGAAAGATACCATCCCGGAAGAAACAGATAGTGCACTTACTCTACAATAACTTTGAATTAACTATCTTACCTGTGCTCAACAACTAAAGAAACTGGACAAAAACCTAAAAGAAGTCAGGAGAATGATTAAGTAGTTAATATCAACAAAGGGTTACAAATTATAAAAAGGAAGCAAATAAAAATTCTATACCAAAGAAGTACAATAGCTCTTCTAGTGCTAAATACAAGAGGAGTTCAATAGCAAATTTGAGCAGGCAGAAGGAAGAATCAGTGAGCTTGTAGATAGAGTAATTTAAATTATACAGACTCAGGAGCAGAAAGTTTTTTAAAAATGAAGATAAATAAAGAGAGCCTAAAGAACCTGTTGGGTACCATCAACTGACATACATAAAATGGGAGTGTCAGAAGGAGAGGAGAGAAAGAAAGACTATTTTAAGAAAAAATGGCTAAAAACATCACAAATTTGATGAAAGACATGAATTTACACATCCAAGTAGTCCAATAAACTCCAAGTAAAATAAACTCAGAGAAATCTACACAAAGATAGGTTATCTTCAAACTGTCAAATGGCAAAGACAAAGAACGTATCTTGAAAGCATCAAGGCAGAAGCAACTTGTCATATATAAAGGAGTCTCAATAAGATCAACCAATTCTTTAATCAAAAATCATGGAAGCTAGGGGTAAGTGAGATGATGCATTTAAAGCTAAAAGAAAAAAAAATAGCTGTTAACCAAAATTCTCTATCTGGCAAAACTTTCCTTCAGAAATGAAGGACGAATTAAGACACTCTCAAATAAACAAGAACTGAATGAGTCCATTACTAGTAGCCTGCCCTGAAAATGTTAAAAGGGAGCTTCTCAGGCTCAAAGACCATGAAACAGTAACTCAAAGGCATGTGAAGAAATAAAGTATATTGACAAAAATAGCTACATAGGTAAATAAAAAAATCAATATTATATATTTGGTTTAGAATTCTTTTGTTTTCTATATAATTTAAAAGACAAATGAATAAAACAATAATTATAAATCCATGTTAACAGGCACATAATATATAAAGATATAATCCATGACAATGCAAACATGAGGGAATGGAGCTGTGCAATAGCAGAGTTTTGTATACTAGTGAAAATAAGTTGATATTAATTCAAACTAGATCGTGATAAATTTGAATCCCCATGGTAAACACAAAAAAATAACCAAAAAAAGAGGGAATCAAAAAGGTTTACCAGAGAAAATGAAGTATTGAAGGAACTGAGAGACAAAATGAAATATGACATATAGAAAACAAATAGCAAAATGTCAGAAGTAAGTCCCTCACCATCAGTTATTACTTTAAATGCAAAAGGATTAAACCCTCCAATTAATAGGCAAGAATTGGAAGAATGGATTTTTAAAACATGATCCACACCATGCTACTCTTGAAAATCATCATAAATCCAAATTCAACACAAATAGATTGAAAGTGAATAGACTAAAATAGATATTCCATTCAAACAGTACCAAAAGTGACCTTCATGAAGTGGCTATACAAATACCAGATAAAATAGATTTTAAGACAAAAATCATTACAAAAGACAAAGATTTTATATATTGATGAAAAGGATCAATCCATAAAGAAGATATAACAATTATAAAGATATACACACATAAAACCAGAGTCCTAAAACTATGAAGAAATAACCAAAGGGAGAAATGGGTAGTTCCATATTAAAAGTTGGAAACCAATAGCCAACTCCAATAATGGCTATAATATCTGGAAAGAAACCAAGACAAAAATAGAGAGCTTGAGCAACATGATAAATCAAAACTAAAAAACATACACATAACACTCCTACCAACAAGAGTAGAATACACGTTTTTCTCAAGTGCATTTAGAACATTCTCCAGGATAGACCATATGATAGGCCATTAAGAAAATCTCAGTAAATTTAAAAGATATCTTCTCCAACCATAATGGAATGAAGCTAGAAATCAACAACAGAAGGAAAACTGAAAATTTTGCAAATACATAGAAAGTAAAGAATAGACACCTAAACAGCCAATGAGTTAAAGAACTCATTAGGGAAACTAAAAAAATACTTTAAGGTGAACTAAAACAATAACTCAATATATCAAAATCTATAGATGCAGCAAAAGCAGTGCCCCGAGGGATAGATATAAATACCTACATTTTAAAAAGAAGGAAATTATCAAAAAAGAAAACCTAACTTTACAACTTAAAGAACTAGAAAATAGGAGAGCAAACTAAAGCAAACTAAATCCAAGCCAGTATAAGGAGGAAATATAAAGATATATCAGAAATAAGTGAAATAGAGACAAAAAAAATAGAAAGAATGAAACAAGGAAAAACAAAAAACCAATAGAAAGAATGAAACCAAAAGTTGATTCTGCTAAAAGACCAGAAAAACTGACAAATCATTAGGTAAACTTAGAAAAAAAGAGAAGACACAAATAACCAAAGTCAGAAATGAGAGTATACACTTACTGCAAAATTATAAAAGTTAAAAGGATAGTGAAAGCACTCTATGAACAACTTGTCTCAATAAATTAAATAATCTAGAGGAAATGGACAAATTTCTACAAACACACAAACTACCAAATCTGCCCCAAGAAAAAAACAGAAAATCTGAACAGACCTATAACAAATAACCAGATTGAATTAACAATAAAAATTCTCCAAACAAGAAAAGCCCTGGATCAGATGGCTTCTCTGATGAATTCTGCCAAACTAATACTATTCAGATTATTAAAAAAAAAAAAAAAGTAATACTTCCTAACATATTCTTTGTGGTCAGCATTACCAAAGCCAGACAAAGATACCATAAGAAAACTACAGGACCATATCTCTTATGAATATGGATGTAAAAATATTCAGTAAAAACTAGTAAACCAAATCCAGCAGCACATTAAAGGATTATATACCATAACTAACTAGGATTTATTCCAGGAATGTAATAGTGGCTTCACATAAGAAAATCAACCAACGTAATATATCATGTTAATAGAACAATGGAAGAAAAATGTACAGGATCAACTCATTCAATAAAAAACATATGACAAAATCTAACACCCATTTAAAATTAAAATGCTCAGAAAACTAGGAATAGGAGGAAACTTAGTCAACACAATAAAAGAAACTTATTAAAAAACACATAGCTAGCATCATACTCTGGTGAAGGACTGAAAGCTTTCCCCCTAAGACTAGGAACAAGATAAGGATGTACATTTTCACCACTTGTTATTTAACAAATGTACTGGAATTCTGGCCAGAGCAATCAGACAAGAAACAGAAATTAAAAACATCCAAATAGAAGGAAAAAAAAAAAGAAGTAAAACAATCCCTATTGGCAAATGGTATGATCTTGTATATAGAAAATCCTAAGAACCCACAAAAATGATCTAATAAACTAATTCATCAAAATTGCAGAATACAAGACTGACACTCAAAAATCAGCTGTATTTCTGTACACTAGCAATAAACAATCCAAACAGAAAACTAAAAAACAATTATATTTATAATATTCCATTTACGATAGCAGAAAAACATATAAAATACATAGGAATAAATGTAACTGGGCAGGTACAAGACTTGCACACTTAAAACTGAAAGATTAATAATCATTGAAAGATATTAGAGAATACCTAATAAATGAAAAAAAGGCATGGATTGGAAAACAATATGGTTAAAAGATCCTATCAAAATCCCCAAAACAATTTTTGCAGAAATGAAAAAGCTTAGCCTAAAATTCATATGGAATTGTAAAGAACTCAAATAGGTAAAATAATCTTGAAAAAGAAAAACAAAGTTGGACAACTCAGGTTTCCTGATTTCAAAACTTACTTCAAAGCTGCAGTAACCAAAACAGTGTGGTATAGAAATACAGATAGACATGCATCAGCAGAATAAAACTGATGACTCCACATATAAACCAATTTCTCTGTGGTTGAGTGATTATCAGCATGGGTGACTGGACCATTCAACATGAAAAAACTACTCTCTTCAAAAAATGATGTTCCAGGGCACCTGGGTGGCTGAGTCAGTTAAGCATCCGACTTCAACTTAGGTCATGAACTCGCAGTGCATGGGTTTGAGCCCTGTATCAGGGCTTCAGTTTCTGTGTCTCCTTCTCTCTCTGACCCTCTCCCACTCATGCTCTGTCTCTCTCCATCTCTCAAAAATGAATAAATGTTAAAAAAAATTTAAACAAAAAATGATAGTACGAACATTGGGTATACACCAACAAAATAATGAAGCTAGACCCTAATCTCACACTATACACAAAAATTAATTCAAAATAGATCAAAGACCTAAAATTATAAAACTCTTAGAAGAAAACAAAGGGGTGAATCTCCATGGTCTTCGATTAGCAATGGATTCTTATAGCTGAGACCAAAAGCATAAGCAATAAAAAAAAAATAGATAAATTGAACTTTATCAAAATTAAAAATTATTTGTACATTAAAGGATACTATCAACAGAATTAAAAAGCAACCCACAGAATGAGAAAAAATATATGCAGATCATATATCTGATAACAGTTTAGTATCCAGAATATCTTTAAATGGGCAAAAGACTTGGATAGGCATTTCTCCAAAGAAGATACAAATGCCCAAAAGCACATGAAAAGCTCAACACCACTAGTAATTACAGAAATGTGAATCAAAACCACAATAAGATACCACTGCAAATTTATAAGGATGGCTAAAACAAAAAACAAAAACTAAGACAAATTAAAAAGTAAGTATTGACAAGGATGTGGAGAAAGTGAAACACTTATATATTACTATTGAGAATGTCAAGTGGTACATCTGCTGTAGAAAACCATTTGGCAGTTCCTCAAATATTTAAACATAAAATTACCATATGAACCTGTAACTCCACTCCTAGGTATATATACAGAAAAACTGAAAACAGACATTCAAACAAATCCTTAGGAACATTATCCACAATAGCCAAAAGGAAGAAACAACCCAAATGGCCATCAAAGATGAATGGATAAACAGAATATAATAGGGCCATACAAAATAATACTATTCAGCTGTAAGAAAGAATGAGGTACTAATACGTACTACAACATGAATGAACCTTGAAAATACTGTGCTACCTAAAAAAGACACAAATGCCACATATTGTTTGGTTTCACTTAGATGAAATATGCAAGACAGGCAAATCCATAGAGACAGCAAATTTGTGGTTGCAGAACTTGTGGGGAGAGGAGGATGGAGAATGATTATTTAAAGGGTACACAGTTTCCTTTTGGTGATGAAAATGTTCTGAAACTACAGTGATGATGGTTGCACAACATTGTAAATGTACTAATAACTAAATTAGGCACTAAAATGGTTTAAATTCTGAACTTTATATGTATTTTACCATAATAAAATATACAAAGAGAAAAAAGTTCGATGACCATGTTCAAGTGGTAATAAGTAACACCTACTTTGCTTATAAAAATATTTCTAGAAATATGTAAATTGATAATCCACATACAAAAGATTTCAAAATTAGTACAAAATACTAAACTTACTGCCAAGACTCAGAGAAAGGGCAAAGTATAAGATAATCTGGATCTTTTCTTTCATGCTAATGATGATTTTTTAAAAGAATATTTTACAATAAGAGGTAGCAAAATATACAGAATTGATTACACCCCCAAAGAAGTCCAAACTGATAAATAACTTCAAAATGATTTAAAGTAAAATATGATGGTCATAATGACTTGAGGAAATATGGAATGTCTTAAACCTAGCTTTCTGACACTACTGTAAAGAAGAGAAAGCCTTCTTTCCTACAACACATCCCTTGGTTCTACTAGTAGAAACTAAATTTCAGGCAGGAAAAATAGTGGACCAACTCCATAGAGCAGTTTTTATATTCTTAACTCACTACACTTTTACAAGTTTAGTCTGAGTCTTCACAACCTACTTTATCCCAAACCTGTCTACAAAACATTTCATTGACAGATGTGGCTGGTGGTAGGTTTCCATTTTTAACAAAAGTTAGTTTCTTGTCTTGAGGATTGAGCTTGCTTGAAAATCTTTCTGTATTTTTTTTCTAATTATGTTGGTGCATCCACTAAAATTCTGTTTTCATAACAACTACTATTCACGGATGCCTATTTTTATTTTATATGAAAGGAAAACTGTAATTTAGAAACACAATGGCACATTTTTAAAATATTCATTTATAAATGGGCTAGCTTTGGACCAATGAGCTAGCTTTAGGGAAAAAAATGTTTACATTTTTGTTTCTTTTTAAAATTATACTAAAATTATTCAAAACCATTTATTTATTGTTAGATTCAGAAAGCTTGCATCTGGTGGGTGATACAGGTATCATGCCAATGATTAAGCTCTTAGATTAGCAGTGCTAATAATAATTTGTACACAGATGTTATAAAAAAGAACCTCGTCTTATTCCAGTTATTCTTATTTCTATATAACACACAAAATTCGAGGGTTTTTTTTTTCAAGTAAACAAATGACATATACATTTTAAATCCAAATTAAGTTTCTGGCTCAACTCCTACAAGTTGAAATCTACCCTCTATAGCTATATCTTCTTTTTAAAATCAATTACTACATTAGTTGTGAAGAAGTTTTGTGCCAAAATTATCAAAATACCCCAGGGGGGAAAAAGGGTCATAGGTTCTCTATACAAATCAAAAGTACAAATGAAGTATTGATATACAACGACTTATTCATTCTTTTTAGATTTTTTTAATGTTTATTCATTTTTGAGAGAGAGAACACAAGCAGGGGAGGGGCAGAGAGAGAGGAAGACACAGAATGTAAAGCAGGCTCCAGGCTCTGAGCTGTCAGCACAGAGCCCAATGTGGGGCTCAAACTCATCAACTGTGAGATCATGACCTGAGCTGAAGATGGCCACTCAATTGACTGAGCCACCCAGATGCCCCTCATTCATTTTTAATGTGAGAGATGCTGCACTTCCTTGCTTGTCAGGCTCCAAGCAAGGCACTAGTGATACAGCAGAGAATAAATACAGATTCTGTTTGCAAGGAGGCTACCCTGTCATCAGAGTATTGAATATACAGTAAAACTGGTTTGAGAGAATAATTCATTGTGGAAACATACTTGTAATCCAAAGCACTTGTAAAAATCAAAGTGAATTTCCCTATAAGAAATAATGGAAACTCAGATGATTTGTTCCACAACCCAAAAATATTCCTATAAAAATTATTACAATACTGTAATATAATACAAAATAATAAAGAAAATACAAAATATAAAGAAAAATAAACAAGTTAACCTGCACTTACCTTTGAAAACGGTGGCTGGTGTGAGGGAGACAAGAGATAGGAGCATTATTGTGTAGGACGACTTTTGCTATCACTAATGGAGTCACTGCTATCTACTGGCTCAATGGAATCTTTTTCTGCACGGGGGCCATTGTATATGTTCACATGGATGTTGACTACAGTACAGTATTAATAAAGTCTTGTGATATTCTGTATTTAATGTAACTGGCAATAGAACAAAGGAAAGGGTCCATATTGCAGGCAGCCTGACCTAGAATGAAGCGGAACATTCCTATGCTTACTCTTGTATGGAAAAGCAAAGGATTGTCCATAGGTGCTTTGAAGTGACAAAAAATACATTACTGCCAGTTGTGGGCACGTTCCAGCATTCTGAAAAATCACTAATAACTGCCAAACACCGTGGCCTGAAACTAAGCATCCAAGCGTGAGTGACAATCACCCACAATCCCACAACAAGAGAGACAGAGAGAGAGAGAAAGAGAGAGAGAGAGAGAACCATTGGCTCATTGGTGATCGTGTGACATTTGACATCACATACTACTCCGTATTGCAAGGCACCACTCATTTATCAAGTTAAAATTTATTAGCAATGTTTGCTTGTCTTGCAGAATACTCGCAGAATAAATTACTCACAATCCAAGGTCTTACTGTAACTATTCAAATAACAAGCTAATTTTTTAAAGGTCACAGCATATGATTTTTTTCAAGTGATTTTTTTAAATTTCAAACATTTTAAATTTTGCTTTGTAAACCACTTTAAGACATGAAACATTAGTATTAAACTGAGCTACCTGAGTTTTTTTAAGATTAAGCTTAATTTTTGATAAATGCTGCTAAGACTTTGAATTAAGCATTATAAATATCAATAATATTTTTGTGAACCTGAGGAATGCCTTTCATGTGTGTTGCAAGGAATATAGATACACCAAGGTGATTCAAATTTACTGGAAGAACTCATGGGGAAGAAATTAATCTGCAGAAACTGACTCAGCTGCTACATAACCAGACAACACCGAGAAATATAAAGATAGCTCCTTGTTGGTGAGGATACAATGATTTTAAAAACCCAAATAGAAGCTCTAGTAACCAACTAGTGGCTCTGATGATGTGCTTATCTAATGATCTCCTCTGTCCCAAACATGTATTACCTGTCTCACAGTAAGTGCCATTTGAAGTCCTCATTCAGGGGTGCCTCACTGGCTCAGTCAGTAGAGGATGTGACTCTTAATCTCATTGTGAGTACTCATTGTGAGCCCCACACTGGCTGCGGAGCCTATTTGAGAAAGGAGGAGGGAGGAAGAAAGAAGAAGGAAGGAAGGAAGGAAGGAAGGAAGGAAGGAAGGAAGGAAGGAAGGAAGGAAGGAAGAAAGGAACACAACACAATCATAAGCAAATCCTAACTGCTCTAAATTCAAAATAAAGCCCCAATCCAACCGCTTCATAGGAGTTCCATAGCTAAATACCATTTCAAGCCACCATCATCTCTTTCCTGGACTTATCATCCTGCAATGCCCTCCTAATTTATCATCCTGTTTCTGCTCTCTCCCTCAGTCAATTATCTGACAGCCCAAGTTACTGTTAAAGTACACATCATGTCTGGTCACTTTCCTGTTCAAAATCCTACAATGGCTTCCCACACTTGAAACAAAAGTGCCTCATCCTGACTTGAAGACTTTGTATAATTTGATCCCTGAGTACTTCCCAATCCCATTAGCCACCAGTCTCATTACCTATCTCCCACTGCTCCAACACTCACCTTCTCCCTATTCCTTAAAACATGGCAAGCATACTCCTGCCTCGAAGTTTTTCCACATGCTATTTTCTCTGTCAATAAACACTCTTCCCCCTCCTGCTCTCTCCCTCATGTCTTCTAGATCTCTCTTACTCAGTTCAACTACCTCTTTCCAAGAAAGGCCTTCTTTGACCACCCAATAAAAAAAAAAAAAAAAAAACCTAAAAACAAAAAGAAACAAAAAACTCTATTCCCATCTCTGGTTTATTTTTCTTTGTGGACTTATCACTACCTAAAATAGTATTATATAATCATTCTTTATTTAATGCAAGTCTCCCCAACTAGGATGTAAGCTCATGAAGGCAAACTTCTGTTCCTACTGCATCTTCAGCATCTTAGAATAATGCATGGCACATAGTTGATATCCAATATTGGTTTAAAAACTAATTACTTCTTGTGGCTCCATGTCCTTCTGTCTGCCCCTTTCTATTGACTCTGTTTTTATGTACCTAGAATTAAGAAACACTCCCTTTACCCAAGTTAATCATACAACAGTGACTGTCTAATTAGGGGGGCCCCTCACTGGCTCAGTCAGTTAAATGTCTGACTTGAGCTCAGGTCATGAGCTTATGGTTCATGGGTTTGAGCCCCACGTCAGGCTCTGTGCTGGCAGCTCAAAGCCTGGAGCCTGCTTCGGATTCTGTGTCTTCTCCTCTCTCTGCCCCTCCCCTGCTCTGTCTCTGTCTCTCTCTTTCTCAAAAATAAATAAACATAAAAAAATTAAATAAAAGTCATTAAAAAAAAGTGAGTGTCTAATTAGATAAGTTACCCAATAAGCAACCAGATGGATGTCATGGCTATAGTATCAATCCCTGTCCCCAGACTCTTTTGGCTAGAGCATCAAGACACGTGGCATAAAATGAAGCCTAATGGGGTGCCTGGCTGGCTCTATCAGTAAGCACGTGACTCTTGGTTTCAGCTCAGGTCATGACTTCACAGTTCATGGTTTCAAGCCCTGCATCAGGCTCTGTGAGTGCCTTGCACTGACAGTGTAAGCCTGCTTGGGATTCTCTCTCTCCCCTCTCTGCCCTCCCCTGCTCACACTCTCTCTCTTAAAATAAATAAACTTAGAAAAAAATATGAAGCCTTACATTCAAGAAATCACCTGGGGCCATTTTCCTCATGTTTTGTGAGAACATAATAGGCACTTAATTTATTGACTCTCCTCTAATATAAATATAACAAAGGAGATCCTTCTCTTTAGTTCTTTTCCTTCACTCCTTCTATTTACATTATGGGCTATAAATTTTCATACTTCCTATCTAAGGTAATAAATAGAGCCATACGTCAAAGGGAATTTCTTTCTTCTACCCACCAAAATGCTTATTCTCTCTCTCCTTCCGAGCAAACCCCTATCTCCACCTTCAGTACTTTCCCTGAGTCTTTATGTGTAAATCTGTGAGCCATATTTATTTATTATTTATTATTATTTATTTATTTTTCTGAAGATTTTTTTTTCATTTTAATAAGGAATCTTACAGAAAGCAGTACTTTAACCCAGCAGCAAGAATAGTTAATATGTAATTATGGGCAGCCGGACGATGATTATGGAGATAATGGCCTTCCTAAAATCTCTCAAATGACTTCACTTGCATGACTATTGCTACCCTATTTATGAAATCACCCCATTATGTGCAATTCTCATTCATTCACACATTCATTCAACAACTATTATTGAGTGTTAAAGAACCATGCAGTGCTCTCAGGTCACAAGAGTGGACGTTCAAAAGAAAGTTATCCTTCTTAATACTTGATTATGAAATATTTCTGGGAAGGAGTGCCTAGGTGCAGTTGAGCATCCGGCTGCGTCTCAGGTCATGATTTCATGGTTCCTGGGTTCGAGCCCCGCGTCGGGCTCTGTGCTGACAGCTAGCTCAGAGCCTGGAGCCTGCTTCAGATTCTGTGTCTCCCTCTCTCTCTGACCCTCCCCTGTTCATGCTGTCTCTCTCTCTCTCTCTCTCAAAAATAAATAAAACATTTAAAAATTGTAAACAAAAAAAGACATATTTCTGGGAATAAATACACTGCTGAAGCATGTTTTATCAGCAACAATTAGTGTGAATCACTTAGGCTTCTTCATTATGGATCACTTGTTTGAAGATAGTATAGGCATATTCTGAAATTATTAAATGTATGGGGGAAATTTTCTAATGTATAAACCCCTCTGTGACATAGTGTCACTGCCAATTTAGTTAAGAAAATTGCATTTTCTTCAGCACTATACTCAATCTTCTCAACAATGTGTTTTATCTTTTTATGATTTTTTTTTAGGGCACAGCTCAGCCCAGCAATATTTAATAAAAGATGAAAACTGGGTTGCCTGGGTGGCTCAGTCAGTTAAGCACCTGATTTTGGCTCAGGTCATGATCTCACTGTTTGTGAGTTCAAGCCCTGTGTTGGGCTCTGTGTTGATAGCTCAGAGCTTAGAGCCTGTTTCAGATTCTGTGTCTCCCTTTCTCTCTGCTCCTCCTCCACTCACTTTCTGTCTCTGTCCTCTCTCAAAAATAAATATTTTTAAAACACTTTAGAAAATAATAAATAAATAAAAGATGAGTACCATGCTTAGATATATACTATTTACACAGATTTACTCACAAGTAGAAACACTTTATGTAGGCTTCCATAAATTTCCATTACATCCATTCATTTTGTTAATATGGTCAAAATGTGTCTTATTTTGTAAATAGGTCAACCATTTCTATTTTTGATTAAAAAATTATTATCTATTCTTTATAAAGATTATTGGGGAAATGTTCATTTTCACCAGCTTTAAAACCCTCTCTTGAGCCAGTTTTAATGTGCCCTACGATATAGCCACAGTACACTGCACCGCCGTCTGTACGAAATGCTTTCCTCCCACTCTGCCTTGTTATTCTTGCACCTAATCCTCTGTAACCCTTACACCTCCCACACTATCTATCCTAACTTCATAATTGTCGCAAAGGAAATGATCATTTCATCTCACACACCATCATTTTCAGCAAATTTTCTCATCCTGGTGATGTCGCCTTTAATTCCAGCCATCTGACTGTTTAAGACCTTTCTTCTCATGCCATCAGTGGGATGGCACTGATAAACTCTGTACTTCTACCCCTCTAAATAGATGGCTGCTTTGTTTTGCTTTGACTCTTAGACATATTGAACACATATATAACATTCTAATAGCCTCATGTTCAGAGACTTTTTCATATCTCCACAGCATTTTTATGTTCTCCTGCAATGCCTTTAAGATCAAATAACTAAGCCACTTAACTTAATTGGGAAACATTAGGCTAATTAAGCCAAGGGTGTTGGTTCAAGTGCCATAATAACTAATTAGCCAGGAAAAAAGCAAATATAAAAAAGACTATATCTCAACATTGGGTAAAGGGCTCCCCATTTCATCAATATCAGAAGAGGTTATCATGATGGAGAGACTACCAAATGGTATGGCACTGTATTTGAAAAGCAGTTCACATCCTACGCTCACTAGGTTAGCAGTATTAGCTCCACAGGCTCTGGACAACATATTACATGCACATAATTGTTATGGAATATAAGTTATACAGGCCTAATTAATGTGTGCAACATTCTCATCCACAGATAGCGATATTTAAGGTGATGGAACAGATCTAATTCCATAGATTGTTCAGGTGGCAGGACCACTGTCCTGGGAGTCATGAGACCCAACCTGGTTCTGGACTCTTTTTTCAATCCCAAACAATAACTAGTTAAGCCAGATTGTACCAGAGGGTAGAAAAGGCAAGAAAGGTAAACAATTCTCTAAAATTTTTCTGTTGGTGGGTAGATAATAAAACTCCTATGTCTAAATACTGGAGAGGAAGGACAGTGGAAAGCACTCACCATGCACAATGAACTGACAGAAAATAAGCAGCACTGCAAGGAAGGTAGCAGTCTGCGCCAACAAAGGGAGCCACAACGAGATACAGTCCTTCATCACTGCAGACATTTACTGATTCAGATGTGCCAGACTGAAGGGACGGAAATGAACATAACAGTGTCTCTCAGCTGGGGTATTTTCTGTAAGATTTTTTTAAATCTGTATCTTTGTTTCCATGTTAATTTTTAAAATTATTATCAGCGGGCACCTGGATGGCTCAGTCGGTTAAGCTTCAAACTTTGGCTCAGGTCATGATCTCATGGTTTGTGGTTTCAAGCCCCACTTCAGGCTCTGTGCTGACAGCTTGGAGTCTGGAGCCTGGAGCCTGCTTCTGATTCTCTCTCCCTCTCTCTCTCTGCCTCTCCCTGCCTCAAAAAATAAATAAACATTAAACAATTTTTTTTAATTATTATCAGCATTTTACTTTTCATCTGAATGCTTGCCTTCCAATTAGACTAAAATACAATTTAGTGCTCATGTTTGTTTTTCTCTTTACAATTACATTAGCCCCAAGTAATCACCTAATGTAACAGTATTAAACTTATCATATACTCTCCAACAAGGAGTGTTTCAAATCTGAATATGAATGTTTTCCAGATACATCTACCTTGCACTATCATTCTTCTTCTCCTGCTCCACCTAATATACTCACTGCCTGAAGTCTATTTAAGGATTTCTAGCTCCTGCCATATTCCTGGTAGCCACCATGAAATGGCTGCCATATCTGCCAAAGGTACTACCATCCAATGACTCTAGAGCTACCAATTTTTAAGTTGTCAGAGAAGTGCCATGTTTCCACTTTGTGCCATGTCTGACATCTGGGCCCAAATCGTGCCACTTGTGCCCGTATACTCAGTCTCTCATGGAAGCTTCTTCAGCTGCCGTCTGCAGCCTTTCTCTCCCCAGGATTGGATATGGATCCATTGAGCCAGGTCATAGCAGCAATACCTGAGATGGACAAACACTATTCCATCACTTCATCGCTTTGCAGCCGGTCAAAACCCTCCTTTCTTTGGAAAAAATAAATTAATAAAGCAAAATGACTTCCAGTGATGCTCCAATCCAGTTCGTAAGACATCCTGGAACATATCTGAATCCTTATTAAAGTTCTAGCTGGCATATTTTCCCTCAATCTACTCTCTACTGCCCAGGATCCTATTATGAGGCAACACACCATGCGGGGGTGGGGGGAGACAGAATACAACCTAAAGGAAGAGATAGAGAGACAAAAAGAACTAAACAAACAAAAAGCAAACTTAGAGTTCGAAGGAAAAGGATAATTCTCAATACATCTCATTTCCAAACTTACTCTCCATAGGTCCATGATTCCTATAATGAGTAACAGCCTCTAAGCAAAATTTGAAAAGGTCAATTCAGTTTCCTGTAAAACACTGGGACACAGATGACACTCTTTGATATTCTTCTAGTGTTATATCACTAAGGAAAGGGAGGGATTCTCCATCACTTCACCAAAAACTACCATTCAGCTCTGGGTATGCCAGGAAAGGGTAGCTGAAAGGGTAGCAGCAAAGTCTAATAGGAGATTGAGGGACCTGGCAAGAAAGAGTATGTTTCTCTTCTAAGAAAACATGGGAAAGATCATCTGGAAAGTTTGATAGTACCAAGGTGGGGACTCTCGGCTCAGGTCATGATCTCAGGGTTCATGAGTTGAAGCCCTGCATCGGTCTCTGCACTGATGGCTCAGAACCTGCTTGGGATCCTGTCTTTCCTTCTCTCTCTGCCCCTCCACTGCTTGTGTGAACTCTTGCTCTCTCTCTCTCAAAACAAATAAATAATAAAAAATTTTAACAAATTTTAAATAAAAATTTAAAAGTTATTAATTACTTATACAGAATTCAGATTTAACTGGGGATCATGTATTTTTTATTTTATTTTTTGATGTTTATTATTTATTATTTAAGAGAGAGACAGAAAGAGCACCAGCAAGGGAGGGGCAGAGAGAGGAAGACAGAGAATCTGAAGCAGGCCCCAGGCTCCAAACTGTCAGCACAGAACCCGATGCCAGGCTTGAACCCACAAACCATGAGATCAAAACCTGAGCTGAAGTCAGACATTTAAGAAACTGAGCCACCCAGGCACCCCAGATCACGTATTCTTATTTGCTAAATCTGGCAACCCTAAATCCTAGAAGCTCAGGATAAACATGAAGACGCACCACCCAGATCCCCCTTTTAAGAAGGACTTGCAACACAGCAGCAAGGAAAACGGCCAGGGCACTGGTGTCTCCAGCTGTCCACCCCAGTAAGGTCTGCCTCAGCTGCAAAGAACCATGATCAAGATATCATATGTTTTTTAGGGCGGCCTACATCTAGTGATTGAGCAAGGAAGGAGTCTAAAAGCCTAGCAATTTTGGCCTGACATGGGACAACTCTAGTGCTTCCCAGTGAGTTGGTCAAGGTTTTGTCATGCCTGCTTCACAGTTTAACGTCTTCCTCTGTTCTGCACTGCCTCTTCCCATTGCCTTTAATAGGAATCCGTCCCTAACAAACATCCTGTATCCCCAGTTCGATCTTAGCGCTGACTTCCAGAGAACCCAACCTACAGAAGTTGGGCAATGCCTAGAAAACAATATATGGGACGGACATATACTAAAAATAAAATTATTAATTGTTTTTCTGGAATGGGCATAATGTCTCAAAAAATAGGCAGTAAGATGGGGATTTGGAACAATAATACTTACTACCTGACAATGAGGACCCAATCACTGATGGGCAGGTAGAACACAGCACTAAATGGTAATCTGTTGTTAAACCTTTCCTAGTGCTGAATTAGGAGAATGTGCTAGCGTGGAGGAAACAGTGACAATAAGGGTAATGAATGAGGTTAGATGAGTATTCCTAAACCCCACAGATGTTCTACAAGAAATAACTGATGAATAAGAGTGAGTAACAGGTCATTGAAAGCGAGATGTAAAAGTCAGAAGACCTTTTCAGTTGCATACCAAAAGTCTCTCATTTCTCACAGGAAGAAAGAAGGCAGAGAAAGTGAAGATCAAGCCCAGAATTTAACTGTCACAGTAACTGAACCACAGCAAGTCTGTGTGTAAGGTTAGGAACTTGGCTGGGAAAACTTTTGACTGGGACAGAAGGAATGCAGACATATTAGCGAATATCCCCAAAGATTTTCACTCCCTAGTTTTCTTTAAGCTACTAAATCATAGAAGTAGCCTCTATCCTACTAAGAGCTAATACCCCCAACCTCTGTCCTCCCTCCCACCTCTGCCCATCTCCAATCCAGGTGCTAAAAGACCATTCAGAGGCCTCTGCCATGCAAAGCAACATGTGCCCTCCTTGGTACCTAGCCCTGGATACCTAGCCCAAATCCTCCTAGCTCCTGGACCTATAATCAGGATTAAATGGTAGCATAACCCAGCCAAGGAAGTGTTGGTCCTTAGAATAGAGAATGGCACTATGGAACTATACTTAAAAGAAGCTGCAGTATCCAGTCAGTATATAACAACAAAAACCTGGCAAATATGTATGGGACTAGGTTCTGAAGATGCTTAATTAAAAGCACCAGAGCATAAAATTGGATACAAAAGAGTTTATTTCCTCAGGAGCACACCCCCACAATCAAATTTTTCCCGGCTTTATTGAGACATTATTGGCATATTATATATGTAAATTTACGGTGTATAACATGATAATTTGATGCAGGTATATACTGTGAAATAACTACCACAATGTAGTTAGGTAACACCATCATTCACTCACAAAATTACCATTTCTTTTCTATGGTAATAACACTTAAGATACACTTGGAAATTCTGAAGAGAGTAGATACTACAGTACAGTTAATTATAATCTCCATGCTGTACATTAGATCCCTAGAATTTATTAATCTTAAAGCTAGAAGTTTGTAGACCAACATCTCCCCAAATCCTCTACCCTCCTCAAGATGAAGAAGTTAACACCCTGGCAAGGACCCCTACAAGATAATGTGTACTTGTTACAACAGTGGCTCTTAGAAACAGAAAAAGTGATGATCCACACTGAACGAAACTGAAATGCCAGCATGGTTTGCGGCAAATAGTGGATAAGATTAAAAGGCTCAGGGAAGTAGACTGAAACATACATACAGCTGGAAGACCTACCGGTTTATTATGTTCCACTGGAAGACCAACTGGAAGACTACTCAATTCACCACGAGCATAGGGACAATACTGGTGAGAGGAGCATCATCATCACTACAAAATTTAGTCCTGACTCTCCTCTCCAGGCCTGGGATGACAGTAGGAGAATATGGTTCACAAATAACAATGAGGATAACAGGATCCCCAAAATAGAAGCCAGCTAAGCAGTTTACTGCTGGAATCCAGAGAGGCATAATTACCATAATGACCAAAAAGGCAGGAATGACAGCCAAGGGAGTCTTGATGTGCAGAGAGTTATGGAGGTACAGAGATGGTTAACAGAACATGGAGTCCCTGAGGGAAACTTAGATGGAGAACCAACAGTGGTACTACTCAGCTTATACCATGAGAATAATTTAAGGATAAGTAACTGGAGGCTGAGAGTGGTTGTGAACAAAAAAATTAACAAGCCCTAACCTTGTTTTGGGATGGGAGCCAGTTTTCCAATGACTGAAGAGGCTGCCAGATCCACAGAATGAATATATCTATAAAGACCAGGAGTTAATTCTCACAGAAACAAACACATATTCCAGGTATGGGCTTTCCTTTCTTGATTGCAGGGCTCCATCTACACCCTGACGGCTTATGTCATGTTCAATCCACTGGCACAGTATCCCATGTAATATGATATCAGACCAAGGGAACCAATTTTCAGCAAAGGGGTGCAGGAATGGGCCTGTGATTATGGGATCCACAAGTCATATCCCAATGTCATATTATGCCATACTATCCAGAAGCTACTAGCCTGATAGAGCATTGACATGGCCTGAGAGGGGCACAACTAAAACACTAGCTCAGAGATAGGACTCTTCAAGAATCGAGTGTCATCCTTCAGGCACAACACTCACTGGATTGAAGACTTTTGTGCAGAATAATGTCCCCAAGAGAAAGAATATATGGTCTGAGAACTAAAAGGCAGACACAGAGTGGCTCTACTTACCACTACTACTAATGGCCCCACTAGAGGCCTTTGTGTTTCCTATCATTGCAGCTTTGGGCTCTGCAGAGTTAGAGGTCCTGATCCGTAAGGTAGGCACACTATCACCATGAGACAGAGCACTAATTCCACTTTATTATAAGCTATGGATGCTGCCTGGGCATGTTTGGGATCCTCATGTCCAAGTGCCAGTAGGCAAGAAGAGAACATACCATCTGGGTCATCAGGAGACATTAGGACTACTGTTACCTACTGAGGCAGGGAGGAATATGAGTGGGACACATAAGTCTCTTGGGCACTTCTTGGTAGTCCCTTAACTGTACCGTCACTATAAATAGCCAATTATGGCAAACTTGACCTAAGAGGGGCATGGTGATCAAGGTCACCAACCAATCAAGGCCTGGCTCATGCTACTAGATAAGCCCTTGAGGCCAACACAGTAGCCAGTGAGAATGAGAGAAATTCGAAGTAGAGAGTGGAGAAAGAAAACAGTTTTAATTGCAGCAAAGAGATCAGCTACAGTGACAGAGACTGCACCTTGTCCTACTAATCTTCCTCTTCTAAGGTTCCCTCAGGGAAAGAGGAATATCAGAAATCTGATATATAGAGAGGTGGATCTAAACAGTGCTAAAGAGGAGATAGGGTAGATGTAGGTCCCACAGTTTGGCTAAGGCTTTACTGGATCTGCACAGTAGCTTGACTTCTTCCTCTGCACATTCCTGCTTCCCCCTTTCCTTTCACAGGTGTTATCCCTAGTAAATAGTTTGTATATACTCTACTTTATATATTACTCTACTTTCAGAGAACCCAAGGTGCAACAAAGCTCAGCCTCAAGTGTACTGTTTCTGCTCCCCCACTAATTTTGTGAACTTAGTAATTTTTTCCTAATTAAACCCTCTAGAGTGGACTCCCTCCCATGCAACTGTGAAGTCTGACCAATATCAGCATCAAGATATTATTCAAATACAAAGATAACAGTCAGACATCTTCAAATATTAAAGAGTACAGAGATGACAAAAGACATTATTTCATCTTGCCAATCAGCCGTTTCAGAGGTTAACCAAACTAAAGAACTGGAAAATGAAGAAGCCATAAAATAAAAACAAATAAAAAAATAAAACATAAGATTGGTGGCAAAGAGCGAACTCATTTATATATAGTACTAACAAAGGTCAACTGTAGGAATTATGGTTAATTGACCTGGATATTATAAACATAGGAAATGTAACATAATCATATAACTTAAAAAGTTGGAGGGTTGTAAGCCAGGAGGATGTAAAAGAGAGCTAATATTCTCACTTTCCACAGCCGAGTGTCAATCAATTATGTCTAAAATTAAAACAGTCATTGAATAAGACATAATGCTCCAACTTCTTAGTTTTTTCATAATCTTTTTAAGTCAGAATCAGAATCTTACAAGAAATAAATCCTGTGGTAAAGAGGCATCTATTTGAAGTTCAACATTGTTTCGTCTCTTTCACCTCTATTTAATTTACATAAAATAAAATTTAATATTTTATTTAAAATAGAATCCACAATATGATCCATTTCTATCAAACTAAAAATACTTTTGTTTTCCATCCACACTACTTATTTATGCCTACAGCTCTACCTATCCATACATGTACTCATGTGTATGTACGTGTGTGCATAGTTCCGCATTTGGAAAGAAAGATACCTGCAGAAAGTTCTACATAAAGAAAGATACCAGGAATAATATTCTTCTAATTAATAATAGTAATTTCTGAGTGGTAAAATTGAGACTATTGTTTTACTTTAATTTTTATATTTTTCCCACATTGTTTGAATCACTTATGGTCAGCATATATACTTTTTCCCCAAAGCAATGAAAATAAGCAAAGGCCAGATACTTAAAGTTTTGTGTGCTACGCTAAAGCTGCAGCTTTTTATAAATCTGTAAGGATCAAAGCTCTTAAACAATTTTGAGATAGAAATTAAAGCCATAAGATAGGTGTGATCTCCTGAGAAGATTAGAAAAAGAAGAGAAGATAACCAAATATATATAATATTTATTCCTGAGGAGCGGGAACAAAAAGAAGACAAATACAAGAAGAAAATTCAAAAGTCAGAGAAGTAGGATGAAAATCAGGATCCTAAGCTATCATGAAAACCAAGAGAGGACACAGTGGTCAGCATTATCGAACGCTACAGAGAGGCCATGTAAGACATTAACTGAGAATCACGACCAAGAAATTACTAATCATCATGGAAAGAAACCTTTCAATACTGATTGAAAGTAGAAGCCAGATTGTGGTGTTACATGAGTGAATGACTTATGAGGAAACATATACTATTCATTTCTATAGTTTGGATTAGACAGAAAGAAAAGATCTCAAGCTGCTGTAGTGTAGAGAGAACAAGAAATTTTTTGTTATTTTCCAAGATGATAAAAACTTCAGAATATGCATCTAATGAAAGACAACTGTCTATATAAAAGAAAATGTTGAAGATGAAGAATAAAAAATATTGGGTTGTATCTAAGAAAAATAAAGAAGCATGGATTCGATGCACAGAGGAAAAAGAACAGACAGTATTTTGAGATGAAAGAACCTAAAAATAAATCCAAAAAGAAATAAGTTTCATGGAGAGGAGGAAGTTGGGAGAATTGTTACATTCACCAATTGCTTCATTTATAATAACTGGTTTCAAAGGATATCTTTTTAAGATGATACATCACAATTTAAGTATAAGCATATTTGATAGTATAACAATAACACTTAAGAAAAATTATATAATTAACTAAAATAAGATAGTGAAGGAGTATGAAGGAAAATAAAGGAAACACTAATATTATTGCTCAAAGTAGAGAAACAATAGATATTGTTTAAAGAGGACTGAACATATTAAATAAAGCTGTAGTTATAAAAGGAGCTACTAGAATAAAAACAAAACTTCTATAATAGAATTATGCAAAAAGGGAAAAGAAAAAGAGTTGAAAAAGTAGAAAACAAGATACAGAGTATTATGAATTAAAAATTAAAATTAAAAGCAAAGAATTAAAAGCAAACATCTGTTACATTAGTAAGTGCAAATGAGTTTAATTCAATCATTAGAAGAAAAATATTCTTAGAATGGATCACAAACCAAAACCCAATTCCCACAGTACAAGGGTTTTCAAACATTTTTAGCCTCAGGACCCATGCCCTCTAAACTCTTAAAAATTATAGAGGACCCCAAAGAGTGTCTGTTTGTATACATTATATCTACTGATATTCAGTATTTCAGAAATAAAAACTGAAATTTTTATTTGTTATTTATTATATAAATATATAATTTTTAATTCATTAAAAAATAATAAGCCATTAAATGTTATATAAATAAAATATGTTATGGGGGAAAAAAACTATATTTTCCAAAACAAAAATTTAGTGAGAAAAGTAGAATTATATATTACATACTTTGCAAATATTGTTAATATTTAACCTGATAAAGGACAACATAAGTGCCTTTATATTTGATCTGTGGATTCCAGAAAACAGAAAAAAAAAAAAAAACCAGGCAGCAACATGACCACTATGTAACAACATTTGAAATTAAGAAACTCAGAAAATACAAAAAATTTACATCTGGAAATTTTAAAGCTCTCTACAAAATAACTGCCAGGTGAAAAAATATATATAAACCAAAATAGCAAAATTTTCAAAGAACAACAATAATGATAACAATAAGTATTCAAATAAGGCCTTTGCACAGTATGGGAGCCAGAGGCACCAACCCTCGCACTATCAAAAATCCATGTGTAACTTGTGACTCCCTAAAAACTGAACTACTAATAGCCTACCATCAAGCCTTATCAGTAATATAGACAGCTAATTAACACATATTTTATATAATATACGCATTATATACTTCTTATAATAAAGTAAGCTAGAGAAAAAA
Source organism: Suricata suricatta (assembly GCF_006229205.1). Taxonomy (NCBI): domain Eukaryota; kingdom Metazoa; phylum Chordata; class Mammalia; order Carnivora; family Herpestidae; genus Suricata; species Suricata suricatta. The sequence goes on from NC_043702.1 coordinate 67,705,968, forward strand.
CATTAAGAAAATCATAAGAAAAGAAAATACATTCACAGTACTACTGCATTTGCTGGAAAAAAAAATGTATAAGCAGACCCATGCTGTCCAAATCCTTATTGTTCAAGGTTCAACTGTATAATTTACCACAACTGAACACAAAAAATACAGAAAATTTTAACAGATCAAGTTCCAAAAAAGCCAACTGGAAAAATTGCTTAAGAGTAAGCCACACATCTCCACCCCCATAAAAAGAAAAGTTTCTTAGAAGTTTATGAAAAGTTTAAAGAAAGACTGTCCAGTGCTACTTAAGCTTCCAATTACACAGAGGTAGAAAAATATTTTCCATATATTTATATGAGACAATAATATTAGTACCAAGTCTGACAAAGACTGTACAAAAAAGAAAACTACAAATCAGTATCATTTAAGAAAATTTATGCAAAAACCTTAAGTAAAATATTGCTAAATGTAATCCAGCAGTACATTAAAAGATTAATATGTAAAACCCTAATAAAATTTATTCCAGAAAGCAAGGATGGTTGGAAATTATCAAGTGGGATTCATTTCAGAAATGCAATCCTTCAAAGCTTTAGAAAATAGAAAATGTTTATTAGTTCTAATAACAGAAAATATTTATTTATAATGTGCTGATAAGATTTGAAAAACTTATTTTTTAATTTTTTAATGTTTTATTTATTTTTGAGACAGACAGACAGACAGACAGAATGTTACCAGAGAGGGGCAGAGAGAGAGGGAGACACAGAATCCCAAGCAGGCTCCAGGCTCCAAGCTATTAGCCCAGAGCTTGATATGGGCATGAACTCACAAACCATGAGATCATGGCCTGAGCTGAAGTCAGATGTTTAACCAACCGAGCCACCCAGGCACCCCCAAATCTATTTTTGACTAAAAAAACTGAATGAAATAGACATACAAAGATACTTCCCAAATGTGATAAAATATTTCTATTATGGCCTCAAAGCCTGCATCATGTTTTATAGGAAACATTGTAAGTATTGACACTACAGTCAGGAAGAAGCTACTATCACCACTATTCTTTAACATGGAATAAATAGGCTAGTCAATGCAATATGAAAATGCTGATGATTTGACTGCATAGTTGGGGGGGGAATGCACACATACACACACACACTTGGAAACAGAATAGTTGAAAAACATGACAGATGATAGAGACAGACAGACAGAGAGGGATTAGATAGGTAGAGACTAGATAGAGTTTAGATAGATAGATAGATAGATAGATAGATAGATAGATAGATAGATAAAGATTAGTTAGATGGAGACTGGATGGATGGATGGGTAGATAGATAGATATTAGAGAGAGATTAAATAGATAGGCAGATAGATAGATAGATAGATAGATAGATAGATAGATAGATAGATAGATAGATAGAGATGGAGTAGAGATATAATAGGACTAGTTCTTACCAATGAATGTTAAGTAGTAGCACTATGTGTCACTTCTCAGACAAGACTTTTAAAATGCAGAGTTTGTTTGGTTTTTTTATACTGTATCCTTCTCTGGATAATTACAGATGACAATAGGCTCCAAAAGATGGTGAAACCAAAAGCCAAAAGGAGCCTGAGTCTCTGAATTTAAGCTCTAGATAGAGGAAAGCCATCCACTGAACAGGCCTAGATTTATTAGCATCTGAGGCTAGAAGGGACAAGAGGGACTACTCAATAGTCTTTGGAGAGGGTGATCACCTGAAAAAAATATGATATCCATACCTCAGACTGCATATGGCATATATTTAAATTTGATCAAAGATTTAAAACTATAAGCTACAATAGTACCATGATTAAAAATCCGGAATTCATAGGAGAAATCAAAATAAAAGTAAATCTTCTGAATGGCACAAAAAAAAAAATACCACAAACAAAGTAATCAGACAGTAACAAACTGGTCAAAAAATACTTGTGACTCATATCACAAACAAAGGGTGAATCTCACAAATTTATAAAGACTTCATAAAAATTGATAAGAAGACCAATATCCAATAGCAAAAAAAGAGCAAAAGATAAGATCAGATAAGTCCCAAAGAAAGGAAATACAGTTTTTAAATACACAACAAGAGGGCTGCCTGGGTGGCTCAGTTGGTTAAGTGTCCAGCTTCGGCTCAGATCATGATTTCACGGTTTGTGGGTTCAAGCCCCACGTCAGGCTCTGTGCTGACAGCTAGCCCAGAGCCTGGGGTCTGTCTTCGGATTCTGTGTCTCCGTCTCTCTCTAACCCTCCCCTGCTTGCGCTGTCTCTCTCTGCCTCTCAAAAAATAAATAAGAAACATAAAAAAAAAATTTAAAAACACAAGAGGGCCTCCTGGGTGGCTCAGTCAGTTGAGCATCCAGCTTCGGCTCAGGTCATGATCGTGTGGTCTGTGGGTTCGAGCCCCACGTCCAGCTCTGTACTGACAGCTCAGAGCCTGGTTCCTGTCTTCAGATTCTGTGTCTCCCTCTCTCTCTGACCCTCCCCTGTTCACACTGTCTCTCTCTCTCTCTCTCTCTAAAAAATAAATAAAACATTAAAAAAATTTAAATACACAACAAGATTCCCACACTCGCTCAAGGCAAAATAAACCAATTAAACTAAAACTATATTCAAATACCATTTTTATCTATCAGATTTGAAAAAAAATCAAAATTATGATAAAATCATTGCCAGAGAGTCCATAGGAAAATAGGGGATCTCATATAACACTGGTGGAAGGACTAATTGGTATAATTTAGCAATATGTATAAGAGTTACAAATGCATATATCTTCTGACTCAATGATTCCACTCCTGGATATAGAACCTACATATAAACTTACACGTATGCAAAATAATTTATGTATAAGTTGACTTATTACACAATTGTATTTAACAGCAAAAAGTAGGGAACAATTCAAATCTCCTTCAGTAGAGGACTAGAGTTTTTAAATTTATGGGGGGTGTCTGCCTGGTTCAGTTTTAGAGCATGCCAACTCTTGATCTCAGGGTAGTGAGTTCAAGCCCTACATTGGGTAGGGAGCCTACTTTTAAAAAATAAGATAAAATAAAAATAAAAATAAAAGTTATGGTACATCTGTATAATGAAACGTTATTTTAAAATAAAGAACAAGACAATTTCTTACTTCTATAAAAAGATCTCCAATATCCTTTATTAAGTTTCAAAAAAAGCAGAAAAGTAAAAATAGTACACTACTTCTGTGTTTTTAAAAAGAGGGTAAACAAAACTACATACACATATTTGCTTATGCTTGCAGAAGTGTAACTCTAGAAAGAAATACAAAAACTAACATAAGGGGTGCCTGGGTGGCTCAGTCGGTTAAACATCCAACTTCAGCTCAGGTCATGATCTCATGGTTCATGGGTTCGAGCCCCACGCTGGGCTCTGTGGTGTCAGCTAGCTCAGAGCCTGGGCCAGCCTGTCTTCAGATTCTGTGTCTCCCTCTTTTACTGACCCTCCCCTGCTCACACTGTCTCTATCTCTCTCTCAAAATATAAATAAATAAAAATAATTTAAGTGGTTATGATGTAGAGGTCACTGAAGAGATGAGTGAGAGACTTCACACTCCATACCATTTTGAACCATGTAACCATATTCTCTATTCAATATAAAATTAACATAAAATTTTTATATCCATATTTTTCAAAAGAAATAATTTCATTAAGGTTTCTTCTTTTATTTTAGTTTAACTTTTTTAATGTTTATTTATTTATTTTGAGAAAAAGAGAGAGAGAAAGGCAGAGAGAGGAAAAGAGAGAATTCCAAGCAGGCTCCATGCTCAGCACAGAGCCCAACATGGGGCTTGAACTCACGAACTGCAAGACCATGCCCTGAGCCAAAATCAAGGGTCAGACACTTAACCAAATGAGCCACACCGGCATGCCCCCTGTCTTTTTAGAAAGAAAGGGGGGGTACATTCATGACTGGGGGAGGGGCAACAGGAAAGGGAGAGAGAGATCAAGCAGGCTGTATGCTTAGCATAGAGCCAGAGGTGGGGCTCGATTTCACAACCCTGAGATGATGACCTGAGTTAAAATCAAGAGTTGATCACTTAACCTACTGAGCCATCCAGATACCCCAAAGGCTTCCTTTTAATTATCTGGCATATATTTCTTAGATATCTTTTTGAAACGTGTACAGATAGTAGCAATTCTCTAGCAATTTTCAAAGCTAGGCATTCCTTTCTGTGGGATCTTTACTGAATTTTTTTTAGGCTAAGGAGGCATCGGTTATATATTTCTTAAAATATTCCAAGCTAATATTATTATGGTTTTGCTACATGTAACTTAAATGTTCTCTTTGTCCGTATGTTAGAGCACATCATAACCATTTTTAAAAGTGGACTCTTGGCCATGCCGGTAAGTACTCCCACAGCTTCTCTTGCACCGGGGGTGGCCTCCTAGTCAGTCGTCTATATTAGGCAACTCAATCTTCACAAGAGGATATCAATCCTACTCCCAATTCAACTGTCTGTTAAAGCATATGGGCCTTTATTTAATTGGCAACATAGACTAGCAGCACTCCAGGTAGTTGTCAGCAAATACAATCTTGAACTCATGCTGTCCAATACCGATCAAAATCTTGGCCAAGATAAACAATATTTAGAGAGGACTGCTTCAAGGATAGAGTGGACATTTGCTATCTTTGTCAGCTCAACTTCCAGATACTGTTCCTACATTGGGGAAATCCCAAGATAGAGGAGAGGCAGAGTCCTGCTTCTACTTACAAATACCAAAGAGCACTCTCTAGAAACTAGAAGTCCATGTGTGATCTAGTCTTGATCAATTGGATGATCTACTATCCTGGGTCTTTATATCATGAGAAGGTAAAGCAAGATGCAAAGACAATCAGATTATCTACCACACTGGTAGCAACAGAAATTAGGTTAGCAGAGAAGGTGGGGGAGAATCTACAGTCTATCCAAAGGCAGCAGTGTGATAAGTGTCCTTTGCAGACTACTCCTGCAATAGAATCTCTCCTAGGATTGCCTCTCTTGATTCCCACCTTTTCTTCGAGCCTGGTTCTCCATGCTTTTTATGAACTCTGTGTGAAATCCTTAGAAAAACAACAAAATCTTTTTGCTTCTAAGTTACGGCTGTTTTTCCTTTATTTGCAAGCAAGAAGGCTGAATGATGAAAGATTGTTCCACGGGTTAAATTAGGTAAATTTACTACCTGAATGTGCTTACAGCTTTAGGCAGGTCCCAACAACCGTCTTTATGGAGATAAACTTTCACATGATGTCACTGATTGTATGTTGTATAAAGCTCTGAAATACTCACTATTTTGTTTACAATATGTCCAATATATTATATGTCATTCTCTTTATATAAACTTTGGAAGCAATTGTTGCTATAGCATAGCATCATAAACACTTGGGTTTCCCCAAAGAATTGGTTGGGTTTATATTATGAATAAAAATAAATTGTATTACTATTATTAATAGCAATAACATGAATGTTTCTATTATTTTTATTGCTAATATTCATGGTTGTGATTGTTTTTTTCCCGTATCCCATATGTTGGAATAGAGAAGACAGGTTTTTGGATTGCTCCTGATTTGAAGTTGCGAAGATTGGAAGCAGTGAAATGACAAATGGTAGGAAAGCTGAGAGCACTGACAAGAGAATAGTTGGATTTATATACCCTGGTGCCTGCGCTGGACAATAATACAACCAGAAGGGTGTTGATACTTTGAAAAAAGATAGTTTCAGGGACTCTCAAGTATCCATGACAGCTAAAAAAATATATATAATAAAATAAAAATACAATCTGTAGAGATGTGGAAGAACTACTAAGATAGAAATGTATTGTAAAAGAATAATAAGATTGAAAGTTTAAGATGTCAAATCTGGGAAGTCCAAGTTTCATATATGACTACGGAAATGTTTTTGGATCTGGAGGGCGAATGAACATCACTGAAGTTGAGAATATTTGGATGCGTCTTTGACACTCCAGTTTCTAGAATGATGACAAGACTTGGAATGCAGAGTAAACTCTGAGTCTGGTATCAAAACCATGAGGTGTGTGTGAGGTGGGGAACCAGGACAGAAGGAAGAGCCATGTTGTCTTTCTCTTCTACATTCCTGCCTTGGCCTGTGAAATGAAACTTTTGGCCTCTGAAAAGTCTTGGACAAAGAAGCTTCTATCCTTTCTCCAGTTCTCACTACACTTATTTGGAAATACAATAAGAGACTAATATTCCAGGGACTATGTTTCTCTTTTGAACACGCTGAATATAATGCACATATGTAGCACAGACATTATTTGACTATCTACTTTGGAATTACTGCCCTTGGGTGTACTTCTCTCTAATCTCGCCTCACAAATGTGATCTGCCCATTGATAAGCCCATTAAGGCAATGCCTTCCTCCCCTTGGGGTAAAAGGCTTACTCAGCTGAATCTCAAAGAATGAATATGAAAGAATATACTTGGAATATAAAAGTATACCAGGTGTGAGAAATAGTAGTTACAAAAGCACAAATGCTTAAGAAAATGGGTTGCATGTAAAATCCCAAACAGAATGTCTTGAACAAAGCATGCATTTGGGAAGATGACAAGAGGAGCTAGTGAAATGACAGGGACATTAAATGCTAGGCTAAAAATTTATCTTGGCAGAACAAAAGTCTGGCAGATTATCAGTTGATACATCAATAACCCACAGGAGGAAGCACTGTTGTCCTTGCTTCTATTCAGGAGTTTGCTACTACTAGTCAAGGTACCCCAAAGCTGTGAGCCCGGACAGTGAATATGGGTAAATTTTTAAAATATATTTAGGGGAACTCAAACACCTCATGAAAAATAACAAACAATTAAGAAAAAGAGGCTGCTGCTGAAACAAATACTGAAGAAGATAAATAACAACTTTCGCACACAAAAAAAAGATGAGAATCAGTTGCAGCATAAAAAGAACTTTTTAGGATTAAGCATGATTTTCTGATTCTAAAATGCAGCAGCTGAATTGAAAAGGATGATCACTACTCTAAATCAAATGAGATGCCCGAAAAGAAACACCTCAAAGCACAGAGCAAAACCTAAAGAGAGGGACTTCTGCTTCTATCCACAAAAGAGTAACTGCTCTAGGACTTACCCTCCTTCTATAAAGAAGTAGAAGAAAGGACAAAATGTGTAAAAACACTAACTTCAGGCATCAGAGAGCAGGCAGCGCAGGACTACAATCCCTGACAGAAGAGCAGCCACTGAATCGACCCCTAAAGGCATCCCTGTGGTTCCCAGAGGTGGAACCGAAGTAGCCCAAAAAATAGCACAACCAAAGTAGCCCAAGCATTGCCACTGAGAAGAATAGGAAGCAGACTGGAGTTAGGTAAACTGAGATAGATGTGTATTGTGGGATTGTACTATAACGGAGGAAGCCACACAAAGAAAGAGCTCCAGGGGCACCTGGGCTCAGTTAGTTGAGAGGCCAACTTTAGCTCAGGTCAGGATCCTGCGGTTCAGCTCAGATCAAGATCCTGAGGTTTGTGGGATGGAGCCCTGAGGCAGGCTGTGCTGACAGCTCGGAGCCTGGAGCCTGAATCGCCTTCCGTGTCTCCTTCTCTCTGCCCCTCCCCTCATGCACTTCGACTCTTTCTCTTTCTTTTTCTCTCTGTCTCTATCTTTACCTCTCTCTCTCTCTCTCTCTCTCTCTCTCTCTCTCTCTCTCTCTCTCTGTAAAAAATAAGTAAAAAAAATTTTTTAATTAAAAAAAAGGAAGGAGGAACTGCAGAAACCTTTACAAGGTCCCTCTGAATTTACACTGAATACAAATGTGTGCCCCAAGGGTGAAACCCCACAATGTCAGGAAAAGAACAGCTGCCAATAAAGAACAATTCCCAGATAATTGTATGCAAAATGATTCAGAGTTCACCCTGGACTGGGAGCTTTTCAAGTTCCCATCAGCCAGAATGGAGAGATGATGCCAAATCCTGGGCCATTCGGTGAAGATGCTGAGAAGGGTTTGCCTTAGTATACCCTCGGAGCTAAACTAGCCCTAGAGTAAAGGCTACTCCAGACCAACCCACAAAGATTTAAAAACAACCCTCCAAATTCAAGATGATCCCTAAATGATTTAACTGCCTGCCAGAACAAGGCCCAATACTTTTTCAATAGAACAAAATCCACCACTTGAAACATGAAATTCACAAATGAAAATATTAGTCATGGTTCTGCTGTGGTGTGGTTAGCCCCTTAAAGCTTATCTCCCCCTCAGATTACAATTTTAAAAAACTAGACAATATACTAAAATAATAATGATAATCTTTCAACTATGCAAAGTGAACAAAAATAGGCAGATTGTCATTAGGGAAATGCAAAACCAAAACCACAATGAGATATCACCTCACACTCAATAGGATGGGTACGACCCAAAAACATACCAAATGTTGGTGAGGCCATAGAAACATCGGAATACTTTTACACTGTTAGTAGGAATAGTGCAGCCACTATGGAAAATAGTATGGTGGTTTCTCAAAAAATAGACATAAAAATAGAATTACCATCTCATCCAGCAATTCCACTTCTGTGTGTGTGTGTGTATACAAACCGTGCTATATATACACAATGGAATAGTATTCAGCCTTTGACAGGAAGGAAATTCTGACACATGTTACAACATGCATGTAACCTGAGGACATTATGCTAAGTGAATTAAGCCAGTCTTAAGACATGATCCTGCATGATTCCACTTAGATGAGGAACCTAGAGTCGTCAAATTCATAAAAACAGAAAGTACAATGGTAGCCGATGCGGGATGGGGAGATGGCCAAATGGAGAGCTGTTGTTTCATGGGATTAGAGTTTCTGTTTTCCAAGCTGAAAAGTTCTGGAGATTGGTTACACAGCAATGTGGATATATTTAACACTACTAAACTGTACACTTAGAAATAGTTAAGATGGTAAATTTATGTTAAGCATTTTTCTATCACAGTAAAAACTGTTTTTAATTTTTAAAAAGTAGGAAAACTGTAAAAACTGATTCAGCTGGGACAAGCAACCTGCAAGGAATTGACCTTCCCGACCACAATCCCAAATACACTCCATCTGCTGAACCAGAATAATAAGGCGCAGGGGCCCCTTCAGATCAGAGAGAATGAGGAGGTTCCCAGAAGAGACAGAGCTAAAGAAGGTGATCCTCAAATACTGTACATGAACCCACAGAATCATAGGTTTACCTTTAAGGTGTGCGTGTATGGGAGAGAACCAAAGGCAGCATAGCAAAGGCTTTGAGAACTGAACTAAGATTTAATCCACTACCCAAATCTCCAACTAATCCTGAACAATACATGAACAATCAGACCAAATCAGCATATGAAAACCTTTGTAAGCTACACTTAAATTGAAAAAAAATATCTTTTAATTATTTTTTCTTTATATCCAAGTTAGTTACCATATAGTGCAACAATGATTTCAAGAGTAGATTCCTCAATGACCCTTACCCATTTAGCCCATCCTCCCTTCCACAACCCCTCCAGTAAACTTGTTTGTTCTCCATATTTAAGAGTCTCTTATATTTTGTCCCTTATATTATTTTTCTTCCCTTCCCTTATGTTCATCTGTTTTGTATCTTAAAGTCCTCATATGAGTGCAGTCATATGATATTTGTCTTTCCCTGACTAATTTCACTTAGCATGATACCCTCTAGTTCCATCCATGTAGTTGCAAATGGTAAGATTTCATTCACTTTGCTGAGTAATACTCCAGTGTGTGTGTGTGTGTGTGTGTGTGTGTCTTTATCCATCTTCTTTATCCATTCATCCATCAATGGATATTTAGGCTCTTTCCATACTTTGGCTATTTTTGAGAGTGCTGCTATAAACATTGGGGTGCATGTGTCCCTTTGAAACAGCACACCTGTATCCCTTGGATAAATACCTAGTAGTGCAACTTCTGAATCATAGGGTAGTTCTATTTTTAATTTTTTGAGGAACCTCCATACTGTTTTCCAGAAAAAATATATCTTGATCAATAAGAGAATCCAAATACTGTCATTCTCTTTACATGAAGTCCTGTTGTAGGCAAAATTAATCTAAGGGAAGAAAATCAAAAGAGCGCCTGTCTGGTCAGGGGCTTGGAAATGTCTAAGAAGGGACATGAGGGCTATTTCTGGGATGGTAAAGATATTCCGTATCTTGATAAGGTACGGGTTACATGGGTGTGTATATTTGTCAAAACTTATAATCTGTACACTTAAAATCAATATATTTCACTGTATTTAAATTATGTCTCAATTTATTTTTAAGATTTTTAAAGAATTTACTGTTGGGGGGGGGATACAAAAAGGTAGAAATCCTAAGGGAACAGTTTAGAAACTCGAAGAACAGATAGAAAAGACCTAAAATATAAATAATAGAAACTCTGGAAAAAGAAATTAGAGCGTGTAAGAGAGTAATAATTCAAGATATAAAAGAAGGAATATTCATTGGGATAAGGAAAGATTCAAACCTACAATAAAAAGAGTTCACTGACAGAGGAAGGAAAAGAGGGAGTAAGGGAATATACTTAGGTATATCCTAGTAAAAATCCCAAATTTCAAGGATAAAAAGAACTATACACAAAGCTTCAGAGCTAAAGAAGTTATTTATAAAGGAAAAAATCAGATTGGCATCAGCAACATTGGGAAATAGAAAGAATACAACATTGACAGAATACTGAGAGAGAATGCAATTCAAAAATCCTATACCTAGCCAAGATATCATTCAAAAACAAGTTATTTACAATGGAAAAAAATTATATCATTCACTTGCCAAGCATAATAAAGATGCCTGCAGATATATAAGAATACAGAGAATATATCATCAACATAAGCCATCCAAGGAAAAAATATATGCAAGATAAGTACTCTAACAAAACAACACATGCATCAGAATAACGACCTTAAGAAATGAGAAAATGAAGAGGAGAGGAACAGAGGTAAGCAATGACTCTTTTAATACATACAGCTCTGGGTTTCTCAACTTTGGCATATGGACCAGATTATTATTTGTTCAATGGGTGAGAGTGACCTGTGCCATTGTGCGATGTTTAGCACAACTCTGGCTTCTATCCACTTAGATTCCAGGAGTATTTCCTCTCCCTAGTGGTGAAAATTCAAAAATGTCTTCAGACATTGCCAAATGTTCCCTATGGGGCAAAACTGGTCCCAAGCTGAGAATCGCCAATATAGTTTATAATTATTCATTTAGATAAGAAATTGACACAAACTTATATGTACATAGAAAATAAGAGTTTTTGAAACACAAGAGACAAGGTACTATGAAAAATACAATAATCTAAAACCAAATTAGAAACTACCTCAGCAAAACCTGCACATTGGTGCAGATCATAAATGCAGTAGGAGAAAATAATCAGTAAGGACAAGATAAACCAATCCTTTTGCTACTGATATAATTATATATATAAAAGCACAAGAGTTTCAGAGCATTTGGGTGGCTCAGTTGATTAAGTGTCCAACTTCAGCTCAGGTCATGATCTCAGTTAGTGAGTTAGAGCCGCGCATCAGGCTCTGTGCTGACAGAAGAGGAGCTGCTTCGGAACTTCTGCCCCTTCCCCCCCTCTCTGCCCCTTCCCTGCTTGCACACACTCTCTCTGTCTCAAAAATAAACATTTAAAAATTAAATAAAATATGGGGCACCCAGGTGGCTCAGTCTGAAAGCATCCGACTTCAGCTCAGGTCATGAGGTCAGTTTGTGAGTTCGAGCCCCACATCAGGCTCTGTGCTAACAGCTTGGAGCCTGGAGCCTGCTTCGGATTCTGGATCTCCCTCTCTCTTCCCCTCCCCCACTTGCTCTCTCTCTCTCAAAAATAAAAAATAAAGATTAAAAAAATAAAAAAATAATAATAAATAAAAGCATAAGAGCTTCTAGTGAAAATAAAACACAGTAAAACCTTGCATTGTGAGTAACCTGTTCTGCAAGTGTTCCACAAGACAAGCAAACATTTCTAATAAATTTTAGCTTGATAAACAACGTCTTGCAATTTTAGTATGTGTAAAACCAAATGTCACATGATCACAACCAAGCCGATGGTTCGTTTTCTCTCTCTGTCTCTCTCTGTCTCTCTCTGTCTCTCTCTCTCTCTCTCTCTCTCTCTGCAGGATTGTGGGTGATCGTCTCCTATGCTCAGATGCTTGGTCTCAGGTCGTGGTGTTTGGCAGAAATCATGATTTTTCAGAACGTTGGAAGGTGCCCACTACTAGCATCCAACTGTTGCATCCAACTGTTGCATTTGAAACAAAGCAAGAGTTTATGGAGAAGATCTTGTCTGCAGAAGAGGAGGAAGACAAGGTGGAGGAATCCCTCACTTCAAATGAGGTTAGGAAGATTTGTAAAATGTGGGAACCGGTGCAAAATTTTGTAGAAAAGCACCACCAAAATAAGGCTGTAGCAGTGTGAGTGGTGAATCTGCTTAACAACAATGCAATGTCACATTTCCGGGAAATCCTCAAAAGGAAGCAAAAGCAAGTGTCATTGGATAGGTTCCCGTTAAAGTTGCATGAAAAGAAAAAGATTCCATTGAGCCAACAGATAGCACTGATTCCGGTAGTGATGGTGAAAGTCGCCCTACACAGTAACCTTCCTCTCTCCTGTCCCCCTCACGCGCAGGTTTTCAAAGATGAGTGCAGGTTAATTTCTTTATTTTTCTTCATACTTTGCATTTTCTTTATTATTTTATATTATATTTCAGTACTGTTATCATTTCTTTGTGAATATTTTTGGGCTTCAGAACAAATCATCTGAGTTTCCATTATTTTTTATGGGGAGATTCACTGGGATATGAATTATAAGCATGTTTCTAGAATGAATTATGCTCACAAACCAAGGTTTTTCTGTACAAAAATTAATAATGAAATGTGGTGTGTTTTTTAATACTACATTTAAGGAAGAACATAAAAAATCAGTAGTTTTTCTCTATCTAGAAATGGAAATGGGAAAAAAATGTTATAATTATAACAATAAAACATCAAGTATTTAAGAGTACATTTAATAAGGACCTTCTAGGTGCTATATGAAGAAAACTTCACAGTCTTGCCAAAAGACAGAAGCAGATTTATTATGAAACTAAACTGTGCACTTGCCTGTGGTAGGCTCAATAGTGGCCCTCCAAACAGGTCCATGCCCTAATCCCCAGAACCTGTGAATATGTTACTTTACATAGTAAAAGGGACATTGCAGAGATGATTAAATTAATGGCGCTGCTATGGTGGATTATCTTGGGGCCTGATGTAATTAGAAGCCTCCTTTAATAAAAGGGAGGCAAAAGGATGAGGGTCAGAAAGTCTTGAAGATGCTACGTTGCTGGCTTTGAAGATGAAAAAAGGGGGCCAAGAATCAAGAATGTAGACAGCCTCTAGAAGCTAAAAAAGGCAAAAAAAAAAAAATCTCCTACAGACCCTCCAGAAGTAATGTAATCCTGCCAACACCTTGATGCTAGACCAGTGAAACCCATTTCTAATTTCTGACCTCCAGAACTGAACGATTATAAATTTGTGTTGGTTTAAGGAACCAAGTTTGTGGTAGTTACTTATTATAAGGAAATTAACACAAACCCCTTCCAAATTCCTCGAAGAGGTTTTAGCAAGGCATTCACATGGTAATAGGATTTTGTAAAACTTGCAACAGTAGTATGTTTTGGCCACAATCAGTTAAGACCACTGTCTCTTGTCACCCAACCTCTCCTCTCCACCATTCTCCTCACACTGGGTAGTGCTGGCGTGGTTACAGGAATACTGAGGATCAGGAACCTGCTAAAGGGAAGTCACGTCAAGGACACATTTACATACGAGGTCATTTTCACGGTTATTGCTGGCCACCCCACCATAGGAATTACTTTAAGAAATATTTCTCGGGGCGCCTGGGTGGCTCAGTTGGTTAAGTCTCCGGCTTCAGCTCAGGTCAGATCTCACGTTCGTAGGTTCGAGCCCCGCATCAGGCTCTGTGCTGACAGCTAGCTCAGAGCCTGGAGCCCGCTTCCAGTTCTGTGTCTCCTTCTCTCTCTGCCCCTCCCCCTCTCATGCTCTGTCTCTCTCTGTATCAAAAATAAATAAAACATTAAAAAAATTTAAAAAAAAAAAAAGAAAAGAAATATTTCTCCCCAACACCGTTCTGACTCACCCAATGAAGTCACAGAGGCAGAGGTCACACTGCATGATGAATATGGCCTATGGCACCCACAGGGAAATATCTGGGGAACAGAGGAAGAAAATGTTGAAAGCCATATGTAGAGTCTGAAGTCAGTCTGATTGGAAAGTCCCTCTAACTATCAGATATGTAAAACTTCAAGAGAAAAAATCAGTACCCATTGATTACTAGTGAAAACTATCCATTTTTTTAATGGTCAATTAGCCATGCTAAAAATGAAAAGTCAGTTGCCTTCTTCTGATGAACCATCCTCCCTTGTATCAAACCCTGAATTATAAACATGATTAGTAAAAAAAATTTGCAAATGGATCATTACATCCTGCAACAAGCACAAGCCTGTGGTTACCAGACCTGTGTGTTCTACTTATGAAAAACCAATACTATATATGGTCACTGGTCCCATTCCATCTTCAAAGCCAGCAACAGTATGTGAATTCCTTTTCACACTGCATCACCCCAACCTCCTGTTCTGCTTCTTGCACTTTTAAGGACCCTTGTGACGACACTGGCTCCACCCAGATAACCAGGGCAATCTCCCCTTCTGAAGACCTTAACTTAATCGCATCTACAAAGTCTCTCTTGCCATGTTAGGTAACACATGCACAGGTTCCAGTGCAGCACGTGGACATGGTAAGGGGGCCATTACTCTGGCTACTGCACCACTTGGTGGTACAATCACCAAGAAAAGAACATTCCATATAACTTTAAAACATGGTGATTTGACTTTACACACTTAATGGGATATATCCTAAGGAGAAAAGAACTTCAAAATCTTAAACTGTTTTCAGTAACCATATCACTGGTAGTACAATTTGGGGTTTTTTTTTAATTTATTTATTTTTAAGAGACAGAGAGACAGAGTGTGAGCAGGAGAGGAGCAGAGAAAGAAGGAGACAGAGAATCTGAAGCAGGCTCCAGGCTCCGAGCTGTCAGTACACAGCCCGACGCGGGGCTCGAACTCACAGACCACAAGATCATGACCTGAGCCAAAGTCGGCCGCTTAACCCACTGAGCCACCCAGAAGCCCCTGGTATAATTTGTTTTTTTAAAAAAATGTTAATGTTTGTTTATTTTTGAGAGAGACAGAGAGCAAGCGGGGGAGGGGCAGAGAGAGAGAGGGAGACACAGAATCCAAAGCAGGCTCCAGACTCTGAGCTGTCAGCACAGAGCCTCCGATGTGGCTCAAACCCACAAACTGTGAGATCATGACCTGAGCCGAAACCAAGAGTCAAACACTTAACCAACAGAGCCACTCAGGTACCCCACGGTATTTTTATTGTGAGATTCTCATTGAATACATTGTGAAGATAAAGCAAATATTTAGATTACTGAGCTAGGTAGGAAAGAGACTTTCAGCATGAGGCAGAACAGAGCTTTTCAGCATGAGTAAAATCCAATACAAAATTAAGATTGAAAACAGTTAAATAAAAACTCTAGAGACCTGCATTGAAATTGGAAGTATTAGTACAAACTCATGAGGTACATTATTTTATATTCTGTGTGTGTGTGTGTGTGTGTGTGTGTGTGTCAAACTCCCTAGCACAATCGCCTGAAGAGACCAATTCAGTAGTAATAATCCTTCAGCATCTACTCTGGTTTCTAATTTCTACCTCACACTAAAATGAACTAGAGCTCCTTAGAGAACTAACTGATTCCATGTAAGGAGTGGAAAGTGGAATTTAAATAAGCCATTTAGAATTCAAGATGAGGCTGAAATATCTTTAATACAAAGAAGGAAAACATGCTATCTCGAGCTATAGGAATCTTGTCAAAAAGATTCATGATTCACACTGAATAGGCCATCATGGGCCAAAGATGGTGCAATTTGCTAACAACTACAATGGATTTTAACACATTAAGTAAGTATAGATCCATGTGCTCTTAATGATAAAAGAAAACAGCTGATTGGTCATCTTTGGCAAATTTGGGGGAAACAGCTCATTTTTTTAAAACTTGCAAATAAAAGAAAAAGATTCACTTACTTTGTTGTAACCCAACAGGGGAGGATAATGCTTATATATAAGTATTCTAGGTAATAAATGAAGGACTGATGGAATTTTTAAATCCTATTTTATAAACTCAAATTAATGTTTCTAGGCAATAATCATTGTGGTTCATAAAGAGAGACAAAGAGATCTCTATTTAGGCTGACAAAAGAGAGATAATCAGATAGAATAGAAGTACACAATATCACACTTAAAGTAGTCTTTAGAAATTTTTTAAAACAAAGTAGTCTTAACATAAGACTCCAGCCTGAGTCTGAGAAGGCCCCTGGATCTATCAAAGGATGGATAAATGAGAGTTTCTTACACTATTATGAAATATTTGAAATTTCTCTCATTTAGGGGGCGCCTGTCTGGCTCCATCAGAAGAGCAAGTGATTCTTGATCTCGGGGTCATTGAGCCCCACATTGGGTGTAGAGATTACAAGTAAATAAATAACTAAATCTAAAGAAAGCTTTTTAAATTTTTTGAATACTTTTTTTAAAGGAAGGAGAAAAAGGCAAAAGCAAAACAATTCATGATCAAATAATGTATAATCCATTGCTTTAAACCTTTGGGACTGTTGGGGCGCCTGGATGGTTCAGTTGGTTGAGCGTCCGATGTCAGCTCAGATCATGATCTCACGGTTCATGGATTCAGGCCCCACATTGGGCCTGTGCTCACTGCTACCTCAGAGCCTGGGACCTGCTTCATATTCTGTGTCTCCCTCTCTCTCTGTCCCTCCCCTGTTCACACTATGTCTCTCTCTGTCTCTCAAAAATAAATAAATGTAAAAAAAAATTTTTAATAAATTTAATAAATAAATAAAATAAACCTTTGGGACTGTTTAAAATATATATTTAAATATATATAATATATGTTATATATTATAGTATATTAATGTATTTATATAGTATTAAGTTGAATAATATATTTCCATATATTTATAATATCTATTTGTTTATAATTTATAATATATTATTTATGTACTTATAATTTATAATATATATTAATACATGGATTTTTTAAAACTGTAAGAGAAGGGTTCCCATAAACTCTCCAAAGTGAGCACTGCCACACAGAACCAACACCACAGACCCATACTATACAGAATGCTGGAGCAGCTTCCATGCCTGCCAGAAAACCACGTGAGTTCAAAGCAGGACCTTTGTTTTCAGCTTACCATTATGATTCTCATAATATATCTATCTTCAGGATCAGAAAAGAAAACTGTGTATTTCAGTAGGTAAACAAGGAAATGGAGCTGATTATAGTTGAAGAAGTAATAGAGTAGGCACGGAAGAAGACTTAAAACAGTCTTTCAAATTTCTGACCCTTTGCAATAACTAACTCAAATAAGTTAGAATGACGGTATCAAGTTCTTCAGATACAATGTCTGGACAAAAGTTGTCCTGCACCCTTAGGTTTCTGCAGTGCTGCTTTAATTTTACAAGAAGGATAAGATGGTATAACAGAAAAGGAATGAAATAATGGTGAACGCTCTAGAGTTTCTTAAATACGTAAGAGGTAAGCAGCAAGGATGCAATGAAAGGATATGAGTGGGAAGTCTGTGACCCATGAAGTTGATACTGCTGGTAGCTTGAATGAAAAGTTGAAAGGCTTTATGATTAGGCCAGACTAGATAGATAGTGAGGCAATTAGAATCATTCATTGCTGCCAAGGCATCAGGCCAATGTGAATTACAACCCAAACTGAATGAAGCAGAATAGAAAATAGAAAAGCCTTTAATGAAAATGTTGGAGAACTCACAAGGGATGGGGAAAGTGCCAAATAACTGGAAGATGGCTAAGTAAACTAAAAGGTCTATTCTCCCATCAATGCATAAGGGATTTACAAGTTTAACTCTCATTGCTGTTAATAGGAATTCTATGTGTGATCCAAGGGTGTACTCATGGAGAAAATGCATCTATTAGTGTCTCGATTGGCCTCTCTTGAGCCAACACTGGCAAATGCTCCAAATTGTGTGGTAGTTTGGTGACAGGGACTAACAGAGGCTAGAATGAAAGCCACCAGCTTGGCTTCACCTTGTAATCCTCTGATAGTACAAGATCCCTTAGGAGCAAAGAGCAAAATATACTCTATGCAGTCTTTCATAATGTTTAATTTGGAAATGAACTTCCAGCAAATTAAAGTAAAAGTGAAAAGGCAGGAATTTATATTCAACTGAGAAGTCCATCTCTGAAAAAGAAAAGCACATGTTTAAATGATTTTCTACCTGAAAAGAATCCTTTTGCTAACTTTTCTTATAAAAACAGCTATCACAACCTCTAATGTGTCCAGACATTGTATCAGATGCTTTACTAAGGACTCTACTCAATCATTACAATGAGTTGATGAAGTAAGTACTATTGTCCCTATTGTACAGATAAGGAAATTGAAACTGAGACATTAAGAAATTTCCCCAAGGTCAGCCATCTTGAAAGTGGAACATTCTGGGGCGCCTGAGTGGCTCAGTGAGTTAAGCCTCCGACTTGAGCTCAGGTCATGATCTCACGTTCCTAGGCTTGAGCCCCGCATCGGGCTCTGTGCTGATAGCTCAGAGCCTGGGGCCTGCTTCAGATTCTGTGTCTCCCTGTCTCTCTGCCCCTCCTCCTCTCATGCTCTGCCTCTCTCTGTCTCAAAAATAAATAAAACATTAAAAAAAAATTTTTTTAAGTGGCACATTCAAATCCAAGTCAATTTAGCTACAGAGCTCATGACCCTTCCTCCACACCTCATTGCTTCCCCACTATAAACAGCAACTGCAGTGCTCCAAGGTGGCACTCGGACTTAATTTAACTCATTTCCCAGTCCAATTCGACTTTTCAAAAGCACTAAATCTCCTCTTAAAGGTATTTGCATACTTTCAGAGATAGTAAAATTATCTTTTCTAATAGTATCCCCCCAAAAAAGAAGAAAAAGGATATAATGATTTTAAGGTAATTAATATTTTCATTCTAGATACATTTATTTTTAAAAATTTTTATAAAAACTCATTGAGCAAATTTTTTTTTAATTTACTTTTGAGAGACAAAGAGAGACGGCGTGAGCAGGGGAGGGTCAGAGAGAGAGGGAGACAAAGAATCTGAAGCAGGCTCCAGGCTCTGAGCTAGCTGTCAGCACAGAGCCCGACATGGGGCTCAAACCCACAAACCAGGAGATCGTGGCCTGAGCTGAAGCCAGGCACTTAACTGACTGAGCCACCCAGGCGCCCCTATTTATTTATTCATTTATTTATTAGACTCAGTACAAAGACAATACAGTCCTAGTCTGATACATGATACAGAAAAAGTAAGAATGAAGTGCTGTGGGAGCACATTACATCATTTGTAACTGTTAATTTGTTAATAATATTAGCAATGTGTATTTATCTAATTCAAAATTTTAACATTTTTTCCAGTAGGCTCCATACCCAGCAATGGAGCTCAATGTGGGGCTTGAACTCATGACCCTGAGACCAAGACCTGATCTAAGATCAAAAGTGAGACACTCAACTGACTGAGCCACCCAGGCACCCCCATACCACATTTTATTAAGATTTCAACAAAGCTTTACTGAAGTCTTGGCAGTATTTTAATTTATTTATAACAAAATCTTCCAGCTCCAAATCCCTCTAAAGTATGTCAAGGCAATCATTATTATATCCAAATTGCTGGAGAAATAGTGGCTCAGCAAAATTAAGTGACTGGCATAACTCAGAAGTAACTCCCAATGACATACCTTATTTCCCCCAATATAAAATCCATTTCTCTACAAAAATCCTACTTATCCCAAAGTAATGTAGACTTTAAAGACTTCTCAAATGAGCTGATTCCTCAAGAACCAGTTTGAACAAGTTCCATCAAATAGTCTGAACAATCTTAGTTCAACCAAACAGCAAAACAATTTCCAAAACCATTGGTAGCTGCTGGAAACTGCTTTCATTTAAGTTAATTAAAAATATTTGATCCACTATGGTGCCTCTCAGTGTAAGATCTTTAAAAGAAAAGAATCAATTAATCTATACAAGTTTCAGATAACACCCAATCTGAATGCCAGAGCTTGTGGCCAGATTTAATCAAGCTCTGGACATTATTTATTGACCTACCCCAAAACGGTTGTGGGTTGTTGTTGTTGTTATTTTTTATTTTCTTATACAAACGTACTTGAATAACAGGTAGCTATCAAAATCACCATCAATTCCCATTACATACTGTATTGAAACTCTTGAAAATACTAGGAAGAGATTAAGTCAGAATAATGTTATTCAAAATGCCAAACATTAAGAGAATTAGCAACGCAGGTTCTTAGGGGAGGGGATGGATAAATTTTACATCTTATTTTCTTAATGCCAGCTACGTGGAAATTATAAACATTAATACAGCAACTTCTATAGGCTTTTAATACATAACCATTTCTACTCAGGCTCTCCTCCCTGGGTTACCAGCAATATCATGGTTTATTTTATGAAAAAGCTAAGGAGGCATTATCTAAGTAATGTGAGCTTAAAAATCCCAGAAAGCCTCCAGGCCCAAACTATCTTCTCACCCTGTCTACTGATTCCTGAAGCAAGCATTTCATTATTTATCTCAATGGTTCACAGCCCTGGCTAATCATTAGAATTATCTGGTGCACTTCTTTAAAACACTGATGCCCTAGTTTCACCCCAGAGATTATTTTCACCTAGGCATCTGATTGCTTCCTTCCTTCTTTCCTTCCTTCCTCTTCCTCTTCTTTCTCTCCTTCCTCTCCTTCCTTTTTTTCCTTTCCTTTCTTTCCTTGCTTCCTTTCTTTCAAATGACAGGTGATTCTAATGGATAGCCATGATTCAAAGCCCCTGGTAGGAGCGCCTGGAATAAGCTGCCGAAATAGCTCAGTTGGGAGAGCGTTAGAATGAAGGAGTGCCTGGAGCCGGCTTTGGATTCTGTGTGTCCCTCTCTCTCTGCCCCTCCCCTGCTCATGATCTCTCTCTCTCTCTTCCTCCCTCTCCCTCTCCCTTTCCCTCTCCCTCTCTCTCTCTCTCTCTCTCTCTCAAAAATAAATAAATGAAAAAAAACTTTTTTAAAAACAAGGGTTACAATTTTGCCTTTGGTCAACCATGTAAACCTAGGACAGAGGGATACCATTGTAACTGGAGAAGCAGGAGTAATTCTGTTGGGGAAAAAATGCATGAAGATCTGGCTTCAGATGATTTTACCAGCATAGATATAGAAATGAATTCAACTTAGTTTAGACCACAAAATAAAAGACCAGTCATAAAAATACACAAATAAACATTTTTAAAGTATGGGGGAAAGAATATTTCTCAATTTGCACCTAGATATACTTAATTGAAACTCAAAATAAGCCACATAGGTTAAAAAAAAAAAAGAAATACTATCATTACTATTTTTCTTCTTTTACATGTCCTGTTTCCTTTTTTGGTAGAAATTGCTCCATTTTAAGAAAAGGACAAGTAGATTTACATTTTGAAATCAATAATGATACAAAGCATTTAAAATAGAGTATTTCTGTAATGCTGGGTGGCTCAGTCAGTTGAGAGTCTGACTCCTGATTTCAGCTCTGATCTTGATCCCAGTGTCGTGGGATCGAATCCCACATCAGGCTTTACACTGACAGCACAGAGCCCGCTTGGGATTCTCTCTCCCCGCCTCTCTCTCTACCACTCCTCACCCTCTCAAGAATAAATAAATAAACAATGGGAAAATAATACCTCAAATACCCAAAGTAATGTTGAGAAAGAAAACCAAAGCTGGAGGCATCATAATTCCGGACTTCAAGCTGTATTACAAAGCTGTCATCATCAAGACAGAATGGTACTGGCACAAAAACAGACACATAGACCAATGGAACAGAATAGAAAACCCAGAACTGGACCCACAAATGTATATCCAACTAATCTTTGACAAAGCAGGAAAGAGTATCCAATGGAAAAAAGACAGTCTCTTTTTAGCAAACGGTGCTGGGAGAACTGGACAGCAACATGCAGAAGAATGAACCTGGACTGCTTTCTTACACCAGTCACAAAAATAAACTCAAAATAGATAAAAGAACTAAAGTTAAGAAAGGAAGCCATCAAAATCCTAGAAGAAAAGATAGGCAACAACTTCTTTGATCTGAGCCACAGCAACTTCTTACTAGACATGTCTTCAGAGGCAAGGGAAATAAAAACAAAATGAACTACTGGGACCTCATCAGACTAAAAAGCTTCTGCAAGGCAAAGGAAACAATCAACAAAACTAAAAGGAAACCGAAGGAACAGGAGAAGATATTTGCAAATGACATATCAGATAAAGAGTTAGTATCCAAAATCTATAAAGAAATGATCAAACTCGACACCCAAAAAACAAATAATCCAGTTAAGAAATGGACAAAAGATATTACAGATACTTTTCCAAAGAAGACATCCAGATGGCTAACAGACACATGCAAAGATGCTCAACATCACTCATCATCAGGGAAATACAAATCATAACCACACTGAGATACCACCTCACACCGGTCAGAGTGGCTAACGTTAACAACTCAGGCAACAACAGATGTTGGTGAGGATGTGGAGAAAGGGGAACACTTTTGCACTATTGGTGGGAATGCACACTGGTGCAGCCACCCTGAAAAATGCTATGGATGAACCTCAAAAAATTAAAAGTAGAACTACCCTATGACCCAGAAACTGCACTACCAAGTATTTATCCAAAGGATACAAAAATGCTAATTTGAAGGAGCACATGCACCCCAATCTTTAGGGCAGCACTCTCAACAATAGCCAAAGTATGGAAAGAGCCCAAGTGTCTATCGACTGATGAATGGATGAAGAAGAAGTGATATATGCGCGTGTATGTGTGTGTGCGTGTATGTGTGTGTGCGTTATACACATATATCACAATGGAATATTACTCAGCAATAAAAAAAGAATGAGCAACAAGGTGGCTAGGACTGGAATGTGTTATGCTAAGCAAAATTAGTCAGAGAAAAACAAGTATCATATGCTTTCACTAGTGGAATTTAAGAAACAAAACAGATGAACATAGGGGAAGGAAAGGAAAAATAAAATAAAAAGTGAGAGGGAGGCAAACCATAAGAGACTCTCAAATGTTACAGAGAATAAACCGAGGTATTCTGTGTCTTAGACAAGGTACTCATCATTTCAATCCTTCATCTGGAAAATGGGAATAATAGTCTCTATCTCACAGGATTGTTATGAGAATTAAATTAGTTAATATACATTTTAAAACATCTTAGGAAAATGTCATAATGCATTCAGTAAATATTTGTTATCATTATTATCAATTTAATACGTGTGGCATTTCTTAAAAAAAAATCAGCTTTCTTCCAGAGTTGCCATGGTGTCTGAGATACTATTTTTGCTTGTTTTTTTAAATCTGAATATTAGTTGATTCTTGAATGCTTGATTTGAATTTCTAATCCATTTTATAACAAACTAAGTCCAAGTACATTAGTTTGAGGTAAGAGTTGGAGGCATTTTTAATAATTTGAACAGAAACAGATTTTAGACCTATAAAATCAAAGTGCTGACTGGATTCTAGAAGGTTATCTCCATTTCTTTCCTCTTTCCAATCTCCACACCTACCATCTCACACCTGTATCAAGAATTTTCACCCTCCAAGACTAAATGACACTATGGTAGACTTTTAAATATTTCAATAAAAGTGGATTCTGTGTCCTCTTGATTAAAAATTTAAGACAATAATGTATTAAAGAGAGCAAGTCTGGGGTTAAATTCTTGCTCTAACAATTACTAGTTGTGTACCCATTGGAAAGGTCAACTTTTTGTGCAATTTCTGTATCTGTAAAAGGAAGCCAGTGCCCATCTGGCAAGATTGTTACAGAGACTGTCATAAGCCTGATAAGGCATCAGGAACAATGTAGCCTAACATCACAGCTGTAGATAAAGATATACACAGACAATATTTCTCAGAATTATGTTATATAATCGTAACAGTGAGATATGCATTCTGTTAGGAAACAAATGATAAGGACAACTGATTAAAGTTTAAAATGTAATTTGGAATAAACTAAAAATTTGGGGCACTTGGGTGGCTCAGTCTACTATGCCTCCAACTCTTGATTTTGGCTCAGGTCATGATCTCACAGTTCGTGAGACTGAGCCCCATGTTGGGGTCTGTGCTGAAAGCGCAGAGTCTGCTTGGGTTCTCTCTCTCTCCCTCTCTCTCTCTCTCTCTCTACCCCTCACTCACGAGCTCTCTCTCTCCCCCTCTCTCTCAAAATAAATAATAAATAAATAAATAAATAAATAAATAAAATTTTAATAGGTAATTGGTGATTTGATACATTTACAAAAACATAAGCTATACCTGTACTTTAATATCTAAATCCAGTAGAAAAAAATATATAACTTTGAGGTTTATTGTGATTTCAAATCAAAGATTTTTCTGATGAGGAATATATTTGTGAAAGTCAGTATTTGCAACTTGCTTACAAACCTCTTCATTATAGATAGGTAGACCATGAAATTTTACAAAGATTCCTAGATTATCACCAGCTAAGAAAGAACGCATTAAAACAAAACTAAATAGGAAATTACCTATTTTTCCTGTTTTGTGTTAAGTCCCTGAGATTTATTCCAGTGAGAACAATAAGCAGAGAGAATGAAATAAAAAAGGCAGAAGGCCAAAGTGTCATAAATGCTGTTAAAGTATTCGATAAAAGCTATCCACTTGAGGTTCACTGCAACACACTGGGAAAAAAAATGATCTTCCCATATTTAGACACACGTGAGAGCAAGCCAAACACTCTGAGAAGATGTGATACTGTTATACAACACACAGAACCATATTTATTTTATTACTGCTACCTATGTGGCCCATAGGGTTAGTAGGAAACCTGATTTGATGTACATGATATGTTTGGAAGCTGCTCTGATTATTCTACCCTAATTAGCAGGATGTCTGGTAAAAGTCAGCAAACAACGCAATGCCTGGGTTTGGTACTAAAAACTAAGTCTTAAATCTCCATAATATTTTTAAAACAAACAAACTAGGACATGAATGGTTTTTTTTTTTCCTGGATTCATCTTTTTAAAAATTTTCCAAGATCCTTCCCAGTCGATACATAAGATAGGGCACATATTGTCAAGTATAAGTTGTTAAAGTGAATATGAAATGTGCTTCTCAAAATATCGTTTACACATTTACCAGATGGTAAAATAAACATGTAAATTGTTATCAAGTATACACTAAGTTTGTATTAAAATTTTACGCACTGTGGAAAGAGTGTAAAAATTATCACATATTGTATTACTTGTTCACTTAATAGTATATTAGCATTCTATAAATATTCCCTTTAAGAAAAATGACATTTAAATGGTCAGAGGACTCAGTGATGCTGACTAGAACTACAGAAGCTATGAACATCATCAGAAAAGGCAGAATAACCAATTTTCTCTTATCCATTCATTAATCAAAGGTGAAAAGAATGTTTTCCTAAAACTCCAATTAAATCCATAAGTTAATAGAGTTAATGAAATACCTTTGCAAAATATGACATGAAATAAGACAGCCATTTCATGGCCACCTCCACTTTTATACTGAGGATTATCCAGAACATTCCCGGGTATATAGTCCTCTGTTCATCACTCTTAACTACTATAATAATCTGTCTTAAGTTTATTTATTCATTTTGAGAGGGAGACAGAGAGAGAGAGCATGTGTGAGTGATGGAGGGGCAGAGAGAGAGGGAGAGAGAATCCCAGGCAGGATCTGCACTGTCAGCCAAGCGTGGGCTCCACGAAACCTGAGATTGTGACCAGAACAGAAACCAAGAGTTGAACACTTAACCAACAGACCCACCCAGGAGCCCCAACTACTACAATATTTTAAAGTATTTATTAAAAAGTGTTGACCAAAAAAAATTTTTTAAGTTAAGTCATTGTAAAGTTACTATCTTTTCGATTCCATCTAGGTTTATACTTTATGAACAAAGTTCTTGAATGTCAGTAGGAGCATTTTATGGCACCTCCAATCTCCTTTTGGATTTAGTCACAAGTTTTAATGCACAGTACTGGCATTAGTGACGTCAGTCATCTGCCACATGCCATCGCTCTCCTGCTATGTGGCCAGATTTATATGCAGCATGTTGATTAAAATGTGGTATTATTATAACACAATATTTAAGGCAGAATTTCTAGAGTAAATCTACAGGAATGAACCAATAAACCCATCATCAAAGCTTACTTAACATACCTCAGAAATACATGATTATTATAAAAGATAGTTATCATCAAATTTATTGAATTATCTTTATCCACCTAAACTGCAGGGACACCAAAATCGCTGAGATTTGTGTCCTAAACTGTGTTCCCAACAACCTAGATACTGTTGGAGGAACCTTAGAAGTCACTGGGGGGACTAAGGGAGAGAGGCCTGGTGACCAGAGACCCACAGTCTCACCCCGCTTCCACGGAGCCCTGCCACATGCTTCATATTCTGCATATCAGTGCATTTTGAAAAACAATTCTGTTGCTAGAAATCTTTAAAATATGAAGACCTCAGTCCTTAGGAAACAGAGAGACTGAAAAGTACTGAATTTTTTGTTAGTACTTCTTTTCATTAAATGTGTTATCTTTATATGAACTCGCCTCCATTCCTTCAGTTCATCTACCAGTCAAGAAAGTTATGTAGATTATGTAGACTATAAAAAATAATAATAATAACATCTGCCAGTTTAAGAAAGTGACTTTTTTTTAATGTTTATTTATTTTGGAGAGGGAGAAGGAGTGTGTGAGAGGGGGAGGGACAGAGAGCAAGGAAGACAGAGGATCTGAAGCAGGCTCTGCACTGACCCCAGAGAGCCCTGTGTGGGGCTCAAAGTCACAAACCATGAGATCACGATCTGAGCTGAGGTCGGTTGCTTAACCAACTGAGTCACCCAGGTGCCCCCAAAAAAGTGACTTTTTTTATTAAAAACAAAAGGTATAAGAAATAAAGTTGTTTAAGGCAATAATTTGCTTTTAACCTGAATGAGAAAAAGAAAGAGAAGTATTAACTGAATCCTACTTTACAGTCTGTGACCATTCTATCAAAACATTTTAATAAATTAGTAGTTTGACATTTCTTTTCTCTAATATATTGCTGGTTTTGTTGAACAATGACGAGAGATTTCATGTCTTGTAATAGGTTGCTGACTAACACAGAAATAAAATTTGTATAGCACTTCCCAATATGCAAAGTGCTATCATAAACAATATTTAATAATGAAACAGAAAAAAATGTTCATTTTATTAATAAAAATCATATGAATTCTACATTCTATCTTCACATTTTTCCACTAGTTTTAAAATGAAAATAACACATATTCCTCCCAAATCTTTAACACTTAACAATCTAGAAAGGCATGTAACATTATTCCTATAAGTTTTCTCATACTGTCACACCATCCCATACCACAGGGTATGTCTTCTAGTTGGTGGATACCTTCCTATTTTAGATGCCAATTTCTAATTTCATCAATACGATCAAACTTTTAATTATGTCAAGACTGTCATAGTTGGAACTGGTAAGAGGGTGAGGAAACAAATTCTCATATACTCATAGAGTAACTGTAAATTGATACAGCCTTTAGCCCAGAAATTCCACTTTTAGGAACTTATCCAATAGACATCTAACACAAGTATACAGTGAGAATTGTACAATGTAGCATTTTTTTACAATAGCAAAAACCTAGAAACAACTACATATACATTTGTAGGACTAGTTACATTAGGTACAGTTAAAAAGAATAAGATAAATATGTTCCAAGTTAGAAATATAGCCTAAATATAATGTTAAATAAAAAATACAAGTTGTACAACAGTACATATGGTTTCTTCTAATGGAATTCATAGTAAAAGTCAGTTATATGGAATCAAATTATTTCCATTTAATCAGAGGCCCAGTCTGTCTAAACCTACCACTCAACGTGTGCCATTATTTGGCACCCGCTTTTCTATACTTACCTTCCCATTACCTCCTCTACATGCTCTATTTCCCAAGCATAAACTATTACCTCCTTGCCAACAGACCTCTGTTTCTTTACCTCCCAGACTTTGCTTATGGCTTTTTTTCTTCCTGTTCAGAATGTCTCTGCAAGTCCAGCCTCAATAAGTATCACATTCATAAAGCCTTCCATGATTGCCTCAGCTAGGTGTAATCACACCACCCCTATGGTCCCAAAGGATTGTATCCATGCTTCTCTTCTAGAATTCACACTCACTACTCTTTCTCTTGTAATACGGTCTTTTCACAAATCACAAAGAATCCATACTGAATTCATCCTAGAATCTCCATGGTGCCTTATATAAACCTCAATCACGGTCGGCAATCTCCACAAAGGCTTGGTAAATTAAAATAACCAGATCAATATCGAAAGTTCTTGTTATATCAGTCTAACTTAGATAAAGAACCCCCAATCTTTCTGCAAAAAAGAGTGACTTTTCATTTCTCAAAGCTGCGAGTGCTACAGAGTAGTAGAAGGAGAGCAGAGAAATTCATCTAAACTACAATAACCCTAAACAGGGACAAGAAATGGGGCCGGCGGGGGGGATACCACTGTCCACCACTACTCTTCTCTCAACCTGCAATCCACAGGAAAAAAGAGAAATGATCAAACAATCACTTTTGAGATGAATCAGGGAGGCTTTCAAATAGTGGCAGGGAAATCCTAAGGTTTGGATCAGGAATTCCTACCTTATTCATCTTACTAAGTCCACAGTCACTAAGATTTATATGAAATGAGTAATTGTAATGTTGCTTTTAGTTTGCAATAGAAATAAACTAAAACCTTTCATTTAATTGTAGTTTAAGACTGCAAAAAGAGCAAGGATAAATTAAATCCATTAGTCTAAAGATTTCATTTTAGAAATATTTGTATCCTCCTTCCTGCCAAATTGCATTCACTGATAAACAGATTTCATTTTTACCATAAACTTCCCTTTTTTGTTATCCAGCAAAAATAAGGAGTAAAAGTAATGAAAAGATTGGCAGATGGAAGCAAGTGAGAAGCAATTCACACAGATAATTTGGAAATAGGAAACGTCTGATTTTTTAAAAATTGAGTATCATTTCTAGAAAGTATGCTAATTGGACAAACAAAAGAGGTATAGTTTATACAAATAAAACTTAGAGATCTCAGAGAATTCTAACACAATCTCACTTCACTCTCTTAAAAGGTTTAATACAGCACAATTAGGAAGGATAATGGAATCTAGTTTCAAAAAATATATAAAATTTAAAATAAGGAATAAAAACTGTGCATTTGTTCTCTATTCCCTTTACCATTTTTCAATCTGGGAACACTTCTAAATTTAGGAGTGAGCTATTATAAGACATGGTCAGATGACTGCCTAGTTTCTTGAACATTAATAAATACTTAATTCCAGCACAGATGAAATATTGCATTTGGAGAGGTGGGTAGTAGGCAGTGTAAAAATAAGTAGAATCAATAACTTTAACTTTTCTTCTTGTTGTTTCTCTTTTATTTTTAAATCCCAGAACTTGTAAATTTCTAAAGACTGGACAAACTGAAGTGTTCCTATGTGACAAATAATGAATTTTAAGCTCAAGAGATCCCCAAATACATTTATCCAAGATTTTTCCTTTTAACCTTTCAAGCTTTAACCATTTTGACTCCTCGAGCTGATGAATTTGTGTATTCTAAGTGATATTTCTCAGCAAACAAACAGATCTCACTTCATCCTATTCTCTAGTTATGGTATAACATTTCTATATATAGATATTATATAAAACACAAGCACAGATCAATTTATGCTAACTTATTATTCTTATGGATAATAATAGCAAATAAAAACTCTCCACACTTTAGTTGATTCTGAATCTAAATGAAACAAAATGTAGAGTTTCTATGATATTTCTATTGCAATATGCTTAATACAAGAAATTCTCAAATATACAAATTAATTGTGACTCAGTTTGATGTGTGATGTTCATATCATGACTCAAATGGATGTAACCACTTAGAAATGAATGACTTGGGAGGTTGCCATGGACTATCTGAGTAAGTATGCTGCTTATATCTGGCCTATATTAAGGGGAAGAAATCTTTCCATCTGATACATTTTGGAGGTAATCCCTCCAAAACTGAGTTGAAATATGATATATGGCTGGCATTGCTATACTGAATTCCCATCCTATAATTCTGTATTTATTCCATGGAATTAGGACTATTCTTAATACTCTGGCATTTATTGTTTTGAGAATGATATCAGATGTCAAATATGCAATACTTCCGGACGACCTTCCAATTTCAGTCTCTCTAGATAAAGGCTACCTTATGGATGACTGTAGGGTTTCCAGAGACAGTACTAATCACCATGTTTTAATCATGATTAAGCTGGAGGAGGAATACAAATGCTTCTTCTACACAGAAAGTAAGAAGACTGTGTTCTTAAGGTCTTATAGTCAAGGGCATAAACTGCCTATTCTAAAACATGACCATACTGTCACAGTGTTTTAAAAAATGGAAAGTTATTTGAAATAGTTATTTTTAAATCCATGTACTTATTTTTAAGAAAGTTACCATTACCAGAGTTCCTAGGCATGCAATTATAATGAATAGACAATTTGCCACCATGGTTAACAGCTGGGAAACCGAAAAACAAAAAAACCCTCTGCCTTTTCTTTCATTACAAAAACAACAAAAAGTCAAACAAAAAAAATTTAGGGGAGTGGTTCCCAGATTTTTAAAATTTTTTTTAGTGTTTATTTGTTATTTATTTTTGAGATAGAGAACACGAGAGGGGGAGAGGGAGAGAGGGAAGACACAGAAACTGAAACAGGCTCTAGGCTCTGAGCTATCAGCGCAGAGACCCATGCGGGGTTCAAACCCCTGAACCATGACATCATGACCTGAACTGAAGTCAGATCTTTAACCAACTGAGTCACCCAGGCACCCTTATCCCAGATTTTTTTGAATGCTGTAATTGCCCAGCAATCTAAAAAGTACTGATGCCTGGCTCTCACTACCATGAAAGAGGGGTGCCTACTTGGCTTAGTGGGTAGACCATGCAACTTTTGATCTCAGGATTGTAAGTAAGAGCCCTACATTGGGTACAGAGATTACTTAAAAATAAAATATTTTAATGTTTATTTATTTTGAGAGAGAGAGCACTTTTGCACACTCAAGAAGGGGAGGGGCGGGGGGTAAGAATCACAAGCAGGCTCCATGTGTTAGCACAGAGCCTGATGGAGGTTCAATCCCAGGAACCATGAGATAATGACCTGAGCTGAAATTAAGAGTCAGATACTTAACTAATTGAGCCACCCAGGCGCCCCTAAAAAAGCTAAGCCTCCGACTTCAGCTCAGGTCATGATCTCACATTCGTGGGTTTGAGCCCCGCGTCGGGCTCTGAGCTGACAGCTCAGGGCCTGGAGCCTGCTTCTGATTCTGTGTTTCCCTCTTTCTCTACTCCTCCCCCACTCATGCTCTATCACTCATGCTTTGTGTAATTTTAAACTCAGAAACAAAGATTTTCCTAAAGAGGTAGTAATGCAAGTAGAACTGTTTCTCAGGATCTGTAAGGCCTGAATCTCCTAAGTTTAGAAATTTATTTTTTGAAGCTGTGTAGAGAAAGAGCTAATAATGATGTCATTAATAAGTCAAAAATAAATAAAACATTAAAAAATTTTTTTTAAGATTTATTTTTAAATTTTTAAAAAGGAAGAGAAAAGAATATGAAATGCCTAAAAACTATAGATTAGGTTAAGTCTTAAATAAAATCTAGCAATCTCAAAGAGACTGAATTTAAAGATGTTTTTTTAAATGTGCAGATCATAATGGAAAGAACATTGTAAAGGACAGATTGAAGACAATCGTATACTTTTATGCTATACCTTCAAGTAGGTGATTAAATAAAAAGTGACGCATTCTACTTTGCTAATATGTAAGTCTGCCATAGAAGATAAATTTTAAAAGATAAATATTAATTAGATATTAGAAGATAAATATTAAAACACAGAGACACAACAGTAAACTGAGGACATTCTAGGCGAGTCTAGTTAACATCACCACCATGACAATATTTCTCACTTTGAGAGCACTGTCCATCAGAGAACCATGAAATAAATGTACTAGGTCATAACCAGAATGAAATAAAACAAAAGAAAAAAACACCAGAGTGCATCAAATGTGCTAAAGGTAAATATTTTGTGAAACCTGTGTGTGTGTGTATGTACATGTGTGTGTGTTTCAGTTAAAAACTTTGAAAGCCACTCCTCTACCTGAATTCAAAACATGTGAATTCCAGCTGCAGAGAAACTCAGAGGTCCATAAAGTTCTTTAAAGCTGAAAGATACCTGAAAGACTTGATTTATAATTCCATTTTACAAATGATTATATTGAAGATCATAGAAATAAAGTGTCTCATTTGTCTCCAGTGTTTTCTGCTATAGCTTAGGAGTCGGGTTCCTCTGATACCTAGATTTTCAAAATAAATGTAATGCAGGTATCTTACATACTAAATTGCTACACCACCAACTACGAGTTTTCAGTCATATTACATGAACCTTTCTTCGAGGTGGTGGCATTTTCACCAATTTCTTACTCAAGTGGAAATTATACGGTGTGCAAATTAAGTGGTAAATGTAAAAGCTCTTGATTCTAGTGCTTAGAAGTAGAGATTTTCATAGATAAGAGATTGTTAAAAGGATATTTCTGCAGGCTCCAACAGGAGGTCCTCACAGAGTACACAACCGTGACTGCACTGAGGGCAGCACTGTGTGTGCAAGGCATGTCCGAAATCCTCCACTTGCTTTTCTTCAGTTTATATTCTTATTTTCCCAATGCATCATGGGGTTGTATGTGTACACACACACACACTCACTCACAAATCCACACATGCATATATTTATATACACATATATATTTATATACATATATACACACACATTTGCTGTAGAGCAGAAAAAATTAAAAATGAAATTTTAAATCTGTGTAATTTTAAACTCAGAAACAAAGATTTTCCTAAAGAGGTAGTAATGCAAGTAGAACTGTTTCTCAGGATCTGTAAGGCCTGAATCTCCCAAGTTTAGAAATTTATTTTTTGAAGCTGTGTAGAGAAAGAGCTAATAATGATGTCATTAATAAGGTATAGCACACACGATTGTATAGTCTTAAAAAAAATTCCTTGTTAATGGTATTGGCATATATACTTCATATTGCAATCTTCTTAAGGGGTTAAACTGATTAACATTAACTAAGAAAAATTAACTTTTTAAAAATTCATTTTAATCTTCATCATGCAAAACTTAAGAGCAAGGAGAACATAAGTTGGTATCAGAAGGTTCAAGGAAAAACAACGGAAAAATTCAGAAGGTTAAGTAAAATGTATCAGGCTACAAAAAATAAAAACCATGAAATAGGTAAAGGCTATTAGGCAGTGGACGGTAGATACATATTAAGAAAACTAGTACCAGATCTTTCTCCACCCCGCTCTTCCCTAGCACATGTACACCCAGTTTGCTTAGAAGAATATAAGGACACACCCTGGGCCGACACTCCCAGAGAAACCTATAAGCGCACAGATAAGTAAGCAAGCATAGAGACCCGTGAAAAAGCTGGAAGAAGGAAGGGAAAGTGAGGGACTTGCAGAATCAGTTATTCTGAATCACCCAAAGGGCTAATTATGATTTTAAACAGCTAAGAGAATGAAGATTAGTCTGTAATAAGGCCATTACATTCAGTCACAAGCACACTGACAAATGTAATAAAAAAGATTTTAATGTCTGTGCAAATGAGGAAGCTGAACTGAAAAGGATCAAAGAAAGCATTGAAAGATGGGTCCCAAGTACAAAAGAGCGGGGTAAATGGAGTGTCTCACAGAGCTAAGAATGTTAGGGGTAAACAAGACCACAGAAATACCAATAAGAGACAAAAATATTAAACTGTCCTTTCCCAAACACACAAAAGATAATACACTAAAGTGAATATTGAGAGATGGAGTGATTATAGAAGTATGTAGGGGCAAAAGGCACAAAATCGTAAAAAATAATGTGGGAGAGGTTAAATAAGAAGACATGTTGTATCTGATGTTTGTCCTGAAAATTATACAATTGCTTTTGGGGAAAGCATAAAAATTCTGACCTGAAACAAACAAACTGATGAATCAGTCATAGATTTTATAAAGATTCAGGTTCAGTGTGGTAGCGTGAGGGAAAAAAAGAGGAGGTTAAAAAACAGTTGTTGGCAAGAGAGTCAACAAGGGCAAAATGAGTGTCAGAAAGACAGCAGAGTTGGAGGAGGAAAGAACAAATTTGTTGAGGAGGAAGTCAGTATGTTTCTTTGACTTTCTCCACAGGAACAAAGCAGAATGTGAGCATAAATTAAGAGAGTGAATCCCAAAGGTGAGTGAGCTCTAAGGATTATTTAGAACACAGTCAATTTTTAAAAGATATATATAGCAAATTAAGACAGAGGTAGGAAAAAAAGATTTTACTGGAACAAAATATATAGCACTCAATGGTAAGTAAACTGTGAAAGGAATAAGTCCTCATTATAGCTTCTCAAAGGAGGGTACTGAGTAGTAAACATTGCGACTATTTGGTAAAATTATACCCAAAATTATAAACTTTCAATTAAAAAACACATCAGGTTATAAAAGTACTAACCACCTTTGAAACATTTTTAATTGGAAATAATGGTTTGGTCTTTAGTAAATTTCCACTTGAGTAAGCTATTCAAAATAGACACCACTATCATAACTGAAAAGTTCTCATAAAATGTCATTGTTGATTGCAGATGGCCTAAACTGAATCTACATAACATGTATGCATATTTTATTAACTGAAGTTCAAGGATGTTAAAGTTTAAAAATATAAATGTGGTAGCTCAATATTGCAAATACAAAGATGAAACTATTAAGAAAGTTATATAGTAGTCTATAATTTGACAATATGACAAAAGGGGAGAGATGATTTTGCTAATTCACATTTTAGGTACAATCCAAGAAACTCTCTCCTAATGCAGAGGAAGAAAAACGCCCCCCTGCATGAAATGGAATAACCTTTTGTTGATAGAAGAGAGCAAATGTTTGAATGTTCACGGGTATGCAGATCATATTCAGAGAGGAGGTTTCAAATGCACACACAATTTAAGCACATGTGTCTGAACCAGTCGTGACTTCTATAGACGCTCAAAGGCAGACTTACTTGTGCCCACAAATGGCAGCCCAGCAGGCAGTGACATCAGACCTAGAAATGATGTGGCCTGTAGAGCATGCAGTGAAGTGCAGTGCTCCACTTGTTTGCAATGGTTTTATTTTTCGACTAGTTTTTATCACACTTGGCATGAACAAGGGAACATGTGCTTTGCTAAATTTGAACTTTTAAGATGAAACTGAATTAACTGAGAACCAAAAAATTGCTTCTGAATTATCCCAAGATTGAAAAATGCCTTCCCTTTCATACTAGGAATGACAAAATAAAAGACAAATACATCTTGAAAGTTGAAATGTGAGCTAGGAAGATACTGTGGTTTGAGAACAACATTGTTGACTTTTTCTTTTTTTAGGAACCTGAAAAAAGATTGTAATGAAAAGGCTTTTTCCCATCCAGCACACTTTTGCTAACGTGAAGATAGGAACTAAACTGAAACCTAAATAAATCTAATATAAGCACTAAACCTAATATAAGCAAGATTGGTTCTGTTGTATTTTTCAACAAGGAAGTTTAATTAATGTGCCATTTCTTAAAACTTAGTATGATCACATACATATGATAAAACATATATATAACCAATATATAAGAAATCAGTACAAACCTTGCCCCAAAACTTCAAGTTCATCTTCTATCCTTTTTTTCCCCTGCTAGTATTAAAACAGAATAACTGTATGGGCTAAAATGACCAGAGGCATAACTCTGTAGATGCTCACCCCTTCTAAATTCCCTCTTCCTCCTCATGAAAGATATGCCAAGACACGCAAGTATAAATGCTTTGTATATAAAATGAGTGCCATCATGCAGATATTTTTAAAGAGTTGAAATCCAAAATAATTTTAATAGAAAATTCAAGTTATAAATCACAGGACATGTTTTAAGGAATCTAGTGATAAGTAATAGGTCAAACAACCTGAAAGAATCAGCCTATGGTACAAGCTTCATTGCATTAATAATGTCACAGTTAGTATGTTTATTAAATTAAATATTACCAGCAAGGGTCTTCTAAATGCCATGTGCCTAACACTAGATTACATATTTATTTCAGAGTTAGCATAGTAAGAGGGGGAGCTGTCACTAGAAGGTCTATTAAGCCATGTTTTTTTTTCATTGCTTTAATGGAACTATTCAAATCAAATTTTTCACGCCATGCCTTGAACACCGCTGCAAACCATACTGTGGGTGTAAAATACATGCAAGGCGGATATAATCAGCTCAGATGAGACCAGTGACTTGTACACCATCAAGATTGCTTTACTGTGAAAGCAGTAGGGTTTTCTTTCAAGTGAATATATTTTTAAATATATTGCAACCTAACTTACAAGCTGAAGACGGGAACCAGGAAGGCCCACAAATCTCGAGGCAACTGAATTAAACCAAGTATAATGCAATGCTTGAGATCTTGCCTAGTTTGTCTCTGTCTTCCCTGTGAGACTCTTATCTTGTTGTTCTTGCAAAAGAAAATCTGATGTTCCAAACATAAATCTTGCATTCATACTGTAACTTCAATAAACCATATAGACTCAACTTGCTAAAAAGTCTCAGCTGATCTTTTAAAAGCCAGATTTTACTGATTTTACACTAAAATTGTATTCTTTCAAATATTAAAATGAGCCAACTAATTGCCCATATACCATAACAAATTAAATATTTTTTAAATTGAATTCTTATCACTGGTCTTTAAAGATGCTGACTTCTGGCTGGCTGGCTCAGTCCATGGAGCATGAGACTCTTGATCTCAGGGTTAGGAGTTTGAGCCCCACACTGAGTGCAGAGACTGCTTCAAAATAAAATCTTAAAAAAAAAAAAAAGATGCTGATTTCCTCATAAGCAAGTTTGTCTAAAATTAATAATAATAGCCTTTCCTTTGGAGGACCTAGATGGGTTTGTTTTCACACAGGATCAGAAGTTCTACTTTTTTCCTATCCCCGTGGCTAAAATGCCTATATGATAAAATAACTAATATACACATACACACACAAAGTGCTGCACCGGAATACAGGCCGAACATTTTATAAAATCAGTTACGAACACAACAAGCACGCTGCCCAAATATTGCTATAGAGCATTTTAGGTTCTCCAGGAATATAAATGGCCTCTATGCAACAAGGCTTTTGTTCCTAGCCTGCACCCTCAACAGAAAGTAGAACATCCTTGAAGGCCTCAGTGCTAAAAAGATAAATACTTAACGTCACCAAAACCGTGGGTCAGAGAGTTT
This sequence comes from Suricata suricatta, assembly GCF_006229205.1. NCBI lineage: Eukaryota > Metazoa > Chordata > Mammalia > Carnivora > Herpestidae > Suricata > Suricata suricatta. Next base: position 67,743,458 of record NC_043702.1, read on the forward strand.
TAGCAGAAGGATTTATAATAAAATATAACTGCAGGAGATAAGAGGGTTCAGAAAGTTCTCCATAGCCCCTAAATTACTACATTTTAAGAGCTCAGGTGAGGTCAGTCAGTCCCAAAGACACCAAAACAGCCCGGCTTTGGAGAGAAACTGATCAGTAAGCTTCTGCTAGGCCTAAAAAGGTGGTTCGTCCTAAATCCTAGTCGTTCGCCTGGCGTGGCTCTCCAGGAGCTACAAGCTGGAAAGGGCGCCCTCCCGCACAGCCACGGTTCCGGCCTGGCTCGAACGGACTCCCGAGAGCGCAGAGAGAGCGAGAGAGAGCAAGAGAGAGAGCCTCCTGGGCTCAGGGCCTGAAGCTGGGCCCGAGCTGCCAGCCTGGACCTCCGCCCTTGATTCCTGCCTGGACTGGGCCGGGCCAGCCAGGGTGCAGTCTCGGGTCCGCAGACGAAGCAGGGGAGCCTCGGCCCAGGCTCAGCGTCGGGGAGCAGGCCGCCCGCACGGCCTCCCTCCCGGCCGAGCTCCTGCAGACGCCCGCCCGCACCAGCCAGCGCTCGAGGGCGCACGCACGGACGGCGCTAGGCCCCGGCCAAGCGCAGCGTCGCCCGCCGGTGCAGCACGCACCTGCCGCCCCCGGCCCAGCGCGCTCGGGCCCCGCCTCTCGTCTACTCTGACCCGCGGCGTCCGCCTCGAAGGGTACGAACCGAGGGCACAGCACCGCTGGCCGGAGCGGCGCCCGCAGGCGGCCGCACTCAGCCCGGAGCGGGTGGTTGCAAGTGACTTAAGATGGCGCGGAATGTGAGTGGCGGGAAGGCGTGAGCCAGAAGGCAGTGCTCGCCGCACGCTCGCCTTTTTTCTTCCTGCCTCTTTTAGAAAATACACCGTTTAAAACACACTTTTGAAAACTGAGGATATCTGCAGGGTTGCGGGGAGGATTCCGTCCTCGCCTGACCCCTACCCTCACGGAGAAAAGAAGACAACTGGAAATCTAACCCGGGACGCGAACTTTGGCTGCCACCACCCCCCCCAAATCCAAACTCTGATTTCCTTGGAACAGCAGCAGCTTTTCAGACACAGCGACAGTGTCACTTCACTAGACACCCAAGACACTGAAAGCCAGTAGAAATGATCACGCTTGCAAGGGACAGGAAAGCACACTGCCTCGGAGAGGAGCGCGGAGCTGCACATTTACCTCACGCTGACTCAGTCCACACAGCAGATGGTGGAGATGGTGGCAGAGCTGCAAGGGAAACGACCTCCCCAATTTTTTAAAGTACTTCCTAATAGCAGCTAAAGTGCGTCTTTCGGTACAAGGCACTACGTTCCTGTGAAATCTATCCTCGGCTGCTGAGAGCTTCGTTTCCACACATGACAGCAGTTCTCTGCTCGCAGTGACTGTGGCCCGAGGGCGGCGGGAGGAGCGGGGCCCCGCCCCTGGCGCCCTTGGGCCTCGGCGCCCGCGGCGCCCTCGGGACCTCGACCGCACGTGCGCTCCTCCCCGGCGGCGACGGGCGGCCGGGCCGCAGGAGCGCAGACCCACTGGGGGACCACAAGAGTACCCTGCTCAACTTCTCCGGCTACACAGGCACCGTGTTTCGTACTTTTGGTCCTCTCGTTCAGGCCTTAGGTGTGGGAACGGTGAAAGAAACACAAAGGAAAATCAGCCATCGCCTTTCGGTGTGGCAGACAAAACTCCGCGGAACGCCGTCTAGTGGTGAGATTGCCCAGGGACAACAAATCGGTTCGGCTCCCCCCTCTTAATTTTCATTTTCATTGGAACTTTGAAGCCTCTTTGCATCTCTCAAATTGCAAAGGGGTTACGGGGCAATCTGAGATCTAGGTGGTGGTACATATAATCCCATAACCTGAGACTGACCCAGACTACGCATGAATGTTGAACCATTTTCCACCTCTTTCCTGGATCTCCTCTCTCTGGAGACAAAAGTACAAAAATCGCTTCTGCACGAAATAAAGTCAGAGCTCTGCGGACTCCTTGACTAAGACGCAGCGGACCTCCTCCCCTCCCCCCCACGGGGGGGATACCCACATTGCTGCCTTTGTTCTCAAGGGATAGGGATCTGGCTTGGGTAGGACTGGCACAGGAATTTCACTGTAGAAGAGATGGAGTGGTGCCGCCCAGATACCTCCCAAAGCAGGTTTTAAGCTCAATGCCTGAATACCGACCTTTCCGAGTTTGTTCAAGGAGTCCTTACCCAATCCAACCCCGCCCAATCACCCAAAACAATCCACTCAAGAAATGTAGGCCACTCTGTGTTTGCATTTACAGATTCGACACCCATCTCCAAGGCCTCAGTATTTAAAGATCGGGATTTTCGACATCTGCCTAAAGCTGTGGTCAACAGCCTATTTTGACATGCATTTCAATCACACCCTACTCTTGCCCAAAGCCTCCCGCTTGTGGAATTTAAAGAAATTCTTAACTTCTTATTAAAGACCCTCTTTTTCCTGCTCGAATTATTTCCTACTTCAGAGAAAATCAGATAGCTACGATGAGGAAGTGCCTACGTTTTCCTGAAAAAAGAAAGTGCAACAAAGTGAAACTTGACTCATAGGGAACTAAGTACTTGTAAATAAGAAGGAAAAAGTAATTACTGGTAGTGCTATAAGACAAATTTAAGTGGGAAATGGGAGGTAATTCCCATTAAACAGACTGCCCCATACTCGAGTGGGAACAGGCTATTCTTCCTTAACCCCTAAAAGTAATCACCTATAATAAATTATTTTCAAACTGTAAACTGCTTTCAAACACCATAGCGTTTTACCAGATTTATTTACTTGTTATACACAGACGATACAAACGAGCAAAAAACAAAACGTTTCTCAATGGAGTGTGTACTTGTATAAATTATTCAGTTCACAGACAAAACGAAACAAATATAAAAATCACAACATTAGATTTACAGAAGAGCCAAAATATACACACGTTTAGACCCTGAATTCCTATTAGGAAAAATCCCCCCATGGACTGGAATCTAGATTGAATATTGTGTATGATGCATATTTCACATTAATTTTAAAATACAAAAAAAAAGTATAGGTTTGCTACACAACATTAGAAATCCTACTAATCTATTTCCAGGGGGATTAATGTTCCTTATCAAATATAACAAGACTTAAGAGGGGGGGAAAAACCAGTCTTACTTGCATTAATGCTAGTGTTTTCCCAAGGAAGTCAAATTTCAGCTGTTTCTAGGTGGCAGGGAAATCATTTTCAAAACTAAAATGCAGTAAAATATACAACTCACACAATTTATCTTCACTAGACTACACTATAGTTACCAACAATTCAGTCATCTATATCATTAATAGATATTCATTACAAAGATTTACAGCATATAAAGGTGGAGGGGGGACTGAAAAGATATTCAGAAACAGTTTGTCAGCATATTTGGCACCTGCACAGACCAGTAATGGATTTGGCACTTTGGGGAAAAACAAATAAGGCAAAATAATATTGCTGATGTCGAGCTATTCTATTTAGAAGGGGGAGGGGTGGGGAAGGACATACAACTCCAGTTAACTTTGCTTTGCAGGCATCATGCCACTTAATCGACTTGCCTATGAACAAGACACCTATCCTTTACAGGTGTTTGGTCGGATTCTCCTTAGCTATTTGGGTGCATTAGGGCACAGAGTAATTATTTCATGCAACGGATTGAGGAAAAGTGAGAAACCCATCATTATCAAGTATTTCACGTTTCCAGAGCCTCTTAGAATATTGTTAATTATCCACAAGGAAAAAATTTTAAAGTGGAGGGAGGTGGAGAAAATGGCAACGAAAGGAAAAGAAATGAATGAAAAGGTTAAGCGTGAACTGGTTTTGTGCCTTGACGATGAAAATAAAAACTAGCCATTCGTTACAGTAAATTAACACTATATACAGTCATTTCACAGGCTTTGTTCCACTAAAATTATTAACATCCCTACCATCCATCCATCCATCCATCCACTCGGGGATAAGAAAGGACGCGCTGGGTGGGTCCGGGTTCTAGAGTCAACATCCTACGGTTAATGGGGAGGCCGAGACTTGGAGGGTCGGAATCGCTGCTGCCTGACAGGACTGCCCAGGTCTCCTAAAGGTGAAGAGTTTCATTACGAGAAAGAGAAGGAGAGGGTGAGAAAAAGACGAGAGGGAGGAGGCTTGTTAGGAGTGTAACTTCACAGAAGAAGAGTAAGGAGGAAAACCAAAAGGTTTACAGCAAAGTTGAAGGTCGGTGTGCTAACTGCAGAAACTGCTGTGCAAAAAAAGGTTAAAACCGCACTCGGAGACCTGTACTCTTTCGTCGCAGACGGTATTCGAGGGCCAAATGAAATGAGGGGGTGCGCGAGGTGGGGC
>NC_043702.1:67747908-67751957 GCF_006229205.1 Suricata suricatta
GCCCGCGGGGCCGAGCCCAGCTCCCGCCGCGCGCCGCCTCCTCCTGCCCGCGCGGCTCAGCCCCCCGTGGAGAGCCTCAGGAGGGCAGGTTGGCGGGTGCCGGGCCACGGGAAGCTACTTGGGGCGGATAAAGCCTCTGCCGCTCTTGGCCCTCGAGTCCAGGCGCAGGGCTTGGTTTCTCTATAGAGCCAGTACTGGGAAAATTCCTCCGACATCTCAGGGTCGCTTTGGGCCTCGTGCTGTTTATTCGTGCCAACATCTTTTTAAATTGGTTATTTTCTCTATTCCTCCGTAAGTTCTTCCTCATTTTAAACTTACTGGCATGTTTTTTCCCCCTCTCCCCTCCAGATTATATAAACATTGCACACACACGTACACACACACACACACGCACAGTTTTCAGTATCGATCACTGCGTTGACACCACTTCCACTCTGTCTCCCCAGATCAGCGCTTCCAGCGAACCCATTTGCGAGAGGACTCGGCCCTCTCTTTTCCTGGCGAGGCTTTTGAACCTTGTCGCCAAGCCAGTACCTCAGAGAGAAGGAAGTGCAGTGGGACGCGCGGCGTGCATGGCGCCTGCCCCCAGTTAGATGCTCTTCAGATAATCTGCAACCAAGCTCGCTGATAAAATATTTAGTAAAGACCTCGTAAACATCACTGCAAATACATTAAGGCACTTCAGCCCGACAGCTTATGATTATTTCAAAACTTAAAAAGGTGATCATAGATTGTCACTGTTTCTGTGCTCGAGCAAGAAACCGAACCTTCCCGAGGTGGGTGGATGGGTGGGTGAGTTGCTGCTTTTCGCCCCCACTTCTCCCCCCCCCACTTTCATCGCTGTGGCTCTCAGCAGCAGTGATTTATTTATTTATGTATGTATTTAAAAGTGTGCGTGGGGGGGGTCGGTTCGTCGAGGACACGCAGGACCTTTTCACAAAGGACTGGCTCAGGTGTTACGTGCTTCTGTATTAACTGGAAAAGACAGACTCTGGAACTTTTACAGGGCGAGAAGAGGCCACCGGCTCGCGCTTTGTATACTTTGCACTTGAAATCGTTACATTCAACTGAATATTTGGCTCATTCAGATCCGAAAAGTCTCCTAGCATCATCGAATTCCCTCCTCCGCCCCTCAGCTGAAAGGAGGGAGGTGGGGGGAAGGTAGGAAAATGTTTAGTAAATTGCACATCTTTGAATCTTCCTAAAGCAGTGGTCACAAAGCTTAAAGGTGACACAACAGTGCTCACGTAAAGCCAACACACATTCCCCATCCCCCAAGCCAACAATAAAATCATCCCCTTCAATTTGCCATGATCGTCGCGACCAGGAGCCAGGTGATTATCCTAATTAATGTCTATCTAATTAAATTACTGTCAGCAGTTAACCAATGGCAGGAGCCGTTTCATCGGCTGCACAAGCAGCAAGATCAAAAGTGAGCCTTTTCTGATTGCTGCATAGTGTCAATTGGCCAATCTCTTCTCCCAGGGAAAAAAAAAAAGTAAATCAAACCTTTGAGAAGCATTTGCTGGTTGAAGTGCTTTCTGTCTAGTGAGGGGGTCTGTGGATTTCTAGTTTATGATAAATAGGACTTTAAAAACCAGGGACAGGAGGGCGAGTGTTCAGGTTCTAGAGCTATGCAGCTGGAGCACTGCCTTTCTCCTTCTATCATGCTCTCCAAGAAATTTCTCAATGTGAGCAGCAGCTACCCACATTCAGGCGGATCTGAGCTTGTCTTGCACGATCATCCCATTATCTCGACCACTGACAACCTGGAGAGAAGTTCACCTTTGAAAAAAATTACCAGGGGGATGACGAATCAGTCAGATACAGACAATTTTCCTGACTCCAAGGACTCACCAGGGGACGTCCAGAGAAGTAAACTCTCTCCTGTCTTGGACGGGGTCTCTGAGCTTCGTCACAGTTTCGATGGCTCTGCTGCAGATCGCTACCTCCTCTCTCAGTCCAGCCAGCCACAGTCTGCGGCCACTGCTCCCAGTGCCATGTTCCCGTACCCCGGCCAGCACGGACCCGCGCACCCCGCCTTCTCCATCGGCAGCCCCAGCCGCTACATGGCCCACCACCCGGTCATCACCAACGGAGCCTACAACAGCCTCCTGTCCAACTCCTCACCGCAGGGCTACCCCGCGGCCGGCTACCCTTACCCACAGCAGTACAGCCACTCCTACCAAGGAGCCCCTTTCTACCAGTTCTCTTCCACACAGCCCGGACTGGTACCCGGCAAAGCGCAGGTGTACCTGTGCAACAGGCCCCTCTGGCTGAAATTTCACCGCCACCAAACGGAGATGATCATCACCAAACAGGGAAGGTAATGCTACATTCTTGGCAGTCGCTGCTCCAGGCACGGCCCGGGGGCAAGTGCGCTGGGTTGTGACCGCCCCGATAGCGGTGATTTGGGGATCGGGAGCGGAGTGGAAGGCGCTCTGGTGCGCCCTGGAGTTGGCTGGTTTTGGAGAAGGGGAAAGTGGAAGGTATAACGGCCGCGATGAGATTAGCAAGGGGTTTCCCGCGCTAGAAAGGTGGTCTGAGAGCCAGTCAAGGGCGGGAGAAAGGAGAAAGAGAGGGAGAGTCCCGGCCTGCGGCTGGGAAATCGGAGGGACGCATTAACGCCCGGAACCTAGGACAGGTGGAGGTGCGGGTCTCCAACCTCACTCTCCACCTGGGCAGTGACACCTGCCGACTCCCCACTCCAGCTCACCCGCCGGCCTCTCGGACTTCAGCCCCACTTCTTTTCCTCCCCCACGGCCCCTTCTCTAACCCAGCAAACATTCGCTCATCGAAGCTGGGAGAACAAGTTTTGCTTTGCTATCTGGCGCCGCGCTTCTTGCATTTAATCTTTAACATTTATGTTTTTTTCTCTTGTTTTCTCCCCCCCTCCTTAATTTAAATAGGCGCATGTTTCCTTTTTTAAGTTTTAACATTTCTGGTCTCGATCCCACGGCTCATTACAATATTTTTGTGGATGTGATTTTGGCGGATCCCAATCACTGGAGGTTTCAAGGAGGCAAATGGGTTCCTTGCGGCAAAGCGGACACCAATGTGCAAGGCAAGTCCTTCCAATTAACACATTTTCTTGACACTTATTTAGGTGAGAATGATTAATTAAAGCCTTTGTGGACTGGCTCGAGAGACTTTTAAAACGATCGGCCAATGACTTCTAAAAGGAAACGAGGGGGATAGGGGGACAGACTGAGCCGCGAGAAGGGGGAGGATTATGCAAAAGCTATTTTAATCATCTCCAGTTAATAAGGAGAAAGCGAGGCCTAAAAAAACCCCAGCTAATGGGCCTCACTGTGGAATAAGGTGTGTGTGTGTGTGTGTGTGTGTGTGTGTGTGTGCGCGCGCGCCTGTGTGTCCTCTACGTGGTGAGGAGTTGGGACTGGGCAGTGCCCTGGGCACATGTAAACAACGTATTTCTTTCTCTAGGAAATCGGGTCTATATGCATCCGGATTCCCCTAACACAGGGGCTCATTGGATGCGTCAAGAAATCTCTTTTGGAAAATTAAAACTTACAAACAACAAAGGAGCTTCAAACAACAATGGGCAGGTCAGTGGCTCAAGCGCTCCTCTCTCTCTCTTTCTGTCTTCTCTGTCTCTCTCTCTCCGCCTTCTCTCCCACACACGTCCCTCACTAACATTCAGTCCATTAGTTTAAATCAGCATGAGAAACTGAACATATGTTTCTTTGCTTCATTAAGAAGACTTTTAAAAAATTCTATTTCTACCCTCTTATAAAGTTGCTCTTGCCCCTGCCCAATTCCCGAGTCCCCGACCTTCCTAAGTACCGTACAAATACTTGACCGATTTTGAGAAGGAACCCCACAGGATCTGCCTGTTGTAAAAATCTTTGTTCCTCCTAAAAGGAGGGCTAGGCGGATCGGGAGGCCCTGAATGCCAGGCAGTCGGGTTCGGTTTTTCTTCCGTGCTCCGGTGATCTGTGCTCCCGGAGGACCGAGGGCTGGTCTTGCCCCAGCTAGCCAGTCACCAGCCCCGCGGTCGGCGAGCCGGGGCGGCGGGCTCCGTCCAGACC
>NC_043702.1:67752057-67757019 GCF_006229205.1 Suricata suricatta
CGGCCCGCGGCCCCGGCCCCGCGCGCACTGACCGCGCTAACGCGCCGCCCGGCGCTCCCTTTTCTCTCCGCCGGACAGATGGTGGTGTTACAGTCCTTGCATAAGTACCAGCCCCGCCTGCACGTGGTGGAAGTGAACGAGGACGGCACGGAGGACACCAGCCAGCCCGGCCGCGTGCAAACATTCACTTTCCCAGAGACTCAGTTCATCGCCGTCACCGCCTACCAGAACACCGATGTAAGCAGGCCTGGGGGCTGGGCGCGCGGCGGGCGGCTCCCGCGCCGGGCTCGACCCGCGTCCCCGGTCGTGCCCCGCTCCACTAACATCAGCAACAGCTGGCTCCGCCGCCCCTTGCGGGCGGAGGGCTAGGGGCCTGCTGGGCACTTGCCCCGAATCCCTTGTCGGTGGGAAAACGCTTCCTATTCGTCTCCATCGCGGGTCACACGGGCCACCTCAGAGGAGCCCAGGATTTCTAGGGCCTCTTCTCTTGGGAATTTTAATTTAGTTCTCAAACGAGAACAGATTTAAATCTGCTTGCTTGCTTGCTTGCTTCCTTCCTTCCTTTCTTTTTCTTTGGAGTCCTTCTTCCCGTTAGAAAACAAGCAGACTTTACCCTGCATTTTATTCTTGGCAAGCTTTGGCATTATCTTAAAAAATATATATAGTCTCAGAATTGATGGGTGAAATAAACAAACATCACTTTTTGGGTAATCAAAAGAACAGACACATTCACATAGCTAGAAAGCACAATAAATCGAATTACCGGAAGCTGTGGAATTTTTAGCACTTGAACTTCAGAATTTGTAAGTTCACAGAAACTTATTTTACTTCTGTTAATTTCACTAATAGGAGTGATGGTGGGATTTTTTTTTACTTAAATGAAAGTATCAGAAATGAAAATATGCATTTATTTTAATTTAAAGTTGGTTTTAAGATGCAGCTAGGGTTCTTGGGGTTATGAATCAGAAATTACCAACTTTTAAAAATGTGATGAAATGTTTAAAATAGGCAATGTTTGGTGATGAATTCGAGTGCCCCTTAAATATTTTTGTCTTTTTATTACAAGCATTATTAAAATGTGCATTTGAACTGATTTAGAACACATAGGAGAACTAATGGAAAGCCAAGCTTTTAGTGTTAGGCATCATTAACTTAAACGTGTTCCTCATAACTTTCATGATGCTCTCTCTTTTTTCCTTTCCACTCATTCCCTCAAATTTTTCAGGTAGAGAAGCCTTGCTATTTAATGAAATTGCAGGCCTTAAGCCTCTGTAAAAAGTGGTAATTAATTTGCAAACACCTAATCCACCTGTATAGAAGGTGAGATCGTATTAGTATTAATCTTTTTTTTTGTCTTGTCCAGATTACACAATTGAAAATAGATCACAACCCCTTTGCAAAAGGATTTCGGGATAATTATGACACGTAAGTAATTTTGCACCTTCCTTCTCAAGTAGTTGTGGAATTGGGCTTTAGGTCAAAGGTGGATTGCCGCATACAAGGCTTTTGGAAGCTAGAGTGTGTGAAGACAAGGTGTTTTTAAGGCTTTCCCTTTCCTTTTCATGGGTTCCCCTTCTCTCTGCTGACCTTCTGGCTTGGTACTTCTGTAGTTTTGGTCAAAGATTTCCTCACTTATTTTTATCTTTCTTATGAATTACAAAGTTGGTGGCAGGCCTCTGGGGCTGGCTGGCTGGGGGAGCAGCCCTGGCTAGGGCTCACGAGCTGTACGTGGTGCTGCAGATGCTCAGCTCAAACTGTCTGTGTCTGAAACCGCCTGATCCTGCCGGAAAGTGCACGTGGCTCTGGCAGTTGTTACAGTCTCCTTGGCATATGTGGCTTTTATTTACGCAGTTCAAGTTTTGTGTCATAGCTTCGCCTGTGCAAAGTTTACTATGGACTGAATAAAAATGTGCACCCACCATAGGCAAGGTCATGAGCCGAGCCGCTGTTACAGTTACTGAAGGCTTTGGGAAGGACCCCGGTGCTGTTGCTGTGTATTATTTATAAGCTTCAAAAGAAAAATATTTCCTTTTATCCTTTGCATCTAGGCATGTTTTAATTAAATGTGTTGGTACCCTTTTCTCCAGGCCTCCCTTACCTATCTCCATTTCTTTTCTATCAAAATGCTGTTCTCTGGGGTCAACACTAGATGTAAACTTAGAGCTTTCTGGGCTTCTTCTCTCATTCTTGCTCAGAGTTCAGATGTGTTATATAGCAAAATCTAACTCTGGATTATAGGAATCCCCCACTTTTTTTCTGACCACAAAGGGAGGGGTACAAACATTTTTAATTTCATGGCTTTCAATAAGTGCCTGGGATAGAGCTACAAAGTTGAAGTTCTCTTTGCCCAGAAATAGATGACGTTTGTAGAGAATTAACAAGTGGCTGCTTTTATTCTATCTCCAGGTAGATAGCAAACTTCCCTCCTGGTATCTTTATAACAAATTGAAAGGAGAGTCATTAATATTTCTCTCTGTAACTGTCTTGTGCCTCCCCCAAAAGGAGTTCTGAGGAAGGTGCTTCCCCAGAATAAACTCAGCTAGTCTAGTCCTTACAACCTAAAAATGTGGACCCGGCACTGTGGAAAGTGTGTGGCCCAGGAGACTGGAGATATCGGTCTCTGTACTAGGGGGTCTTGTAGATTTTGAGCTTTTAATTCTGTTGTGAACATCTGTTCCAAAGCATTTTATTTTGCACAAATCAATTCGGTAATCCCAAGTGGGTTGGGACCTGGATGGGCATCTAAACTGTATCTTTTGCAGGCTGCTTTTTTTTTTTTTTGAATATTGTGTGGTAAAGAGAAGATATTTGCACATTGCTGGTTTCGTTCCCTTCGTGCCTCCCTCTGCTTCTTTTATTTGAACCTGGGCTTACATTTCAGGAGGGAAATTTTGTATAGTGAGCTGAACGGACTTGAGCAGCAGCAACCTTACCCTCAGCTGCCCTCCTCTGGCTGACTTCTGTTGGAAGAGCCACTTCGTTTTGATTCTTAAACTGTGTATTTTTCATAAAAAGTTCTTCATCTATACAAACGAAGACAGTTTTTCAGGGGGTAGGGGAGAGCAGAATGGCTTATGACACCCATCCTTTCCCCTTTTATGTTGAATTTTTGGGCAGGACTCACTTTTGGAGAAACAGCAGAGCACTAAGAGTTCAGGGGGAATAGAGGGTTGCTTGGCCACTCACCAGGGAATCTCCTCCCCAAAGGATTAAGGTCTGACAAAACTGAGGCTCTCTCTCAAAACAGTGTGTTGATTAAAGATTAAAACATTTATGTGTGAGCTAAATAAAAAGGGAGACATGTGTCTATGTGTAGGAGAAAACACTTCTACCAATCTCGATCCAATCTCTGGTTCTCCCTCAATTCTAATGGGATTTTCTAGGCCCAGGGCCTAGTGGGAATCTTTGATTATTTTATCTGAGGTGATTCCCAGTAATGCAATTACTGTGTGTGGGCAATTATTTAACTTCCCTTCGCCTCAGTTTTCTCATCTGTAAAGTGGGATAATAATGCTACCTAACTGGGAGGATTATCGTGATAGTTAACTAAATTACTATCTGTACAGTCCTAGACAGCGGTGCCTGGCGCATAGTCAAGTTGTATAACTGTTAGCTATTCTTCGTGGGAGATTGCTTAGAGGAGGTTGGTAACCACTGCTAAGAGTTTGCCCCATAGGTGGTCTTTGGTGTTTTTTGTTGTGGTGGGTTTTTGTTTGTTTGCTTGTTTGTTTGTTTTTACCAGTAACAGATCAAAAGCTAGGAAGAGGTCAGAGTAAAGAACACTTCTCCGAGCTCCTGGCTGGTTCAGTCAAGTAGAGCATGTGACTCTTCATCTCAGGGTCCTGAGTTCAAGACCTACCTTGGGTGCAGGGCTTACTTAAAAAAAAAAAGGCACCTTTTCTTTGTCAAAGAGTTGTATTGATTGATGACTTTGTTTTTAAGTAGTCATTCTTGTTAGTATTGGTAGAGGTGGGGGGTAAAGGATCACATGGGGGAAACAATGGACACTAAGTACTACAGAGGCTTTCAGCAGCATTCTTCCAGTCTCAGAAGACTGGTGAAGGCCAGTCTTCCATGATTACTACCTTGACAGCCCGTGTGTGTGTCAAATGGAAGAAAGTGTTCTTAAAAGAGTAAAGAAATGGATATCTTGTTTAGAAATCTTGCTCAGAAACTCTCACTGCAGAGGAAAGGCCCACTGGGCAAATAACACCTTAGTCCCTGGGTAAATCTGCCCTAATGTTTATCAATATATTGGAGAAGTGTGGTGAGGCTCCCCTGCTGTGCTCCACTCTCTGATCCCCTGTGCAGTCCGTGAGAGAGCGCGGGGGAGAGGGGAGACTTCCTCTTGGCCTGCATTTTACCTAGGTCCCTGTATAGATAAACTGATCCCTTTACAGTTTCACAACTTATTTTGTTTTGGGGGAGGACGCAGGTCTGTGACCTTTCGTCTGTCTCCATCCTGGACAGCAAGTTGCAGATGGACAATGTGGGGGTGGGCGACAAGTGGAGGTGACCTTCCCTTCTGCCTCCCGAGGGGACCTCTCGGCCACCCCTCGGTTCTCTCTCTCTCTCCTTCCCTCGCAGGATCTACACTGGCTGCGACATGGACCGCCTGACCCCCTCGCCCAACGACTCCCCGCGCTCGCAGATCGTGCCCGGGGCCCGCTACGCTATGGCCGGTTCTTTCCTGCAGGACCAGTTCGTGAGCAACTACGCCAAGGCCCGCTTCCACCCCGGTGCGGGCGCGGGCCCCGGGCCGGGCACGGACCGCAGTGTGCCGCACACCAACGGGCTGCTGTCACCGCAGCAGGCCGAGGACCCGGGCGCGCCGTCGCCGCAGCGCTGGTTTGTGACACCGGCCAACAACCGGCTGGACTTCGCCGCTTCGGCCTACGACACAGCCACGGACTTCGCGGGCAACGCGGCCACGCTGCTCTCGTACGCGGCCGCGGGCGTGAA
>NC_043702.1:67757119-67768515 GCF_006229205.1 Suricata suricatta
TGGGCTCGGCCCCGCGGGCTGGCGGACGGGCGGGCCGGCCCGCGCCGAGCACTGCTAGGGCTGGCAGCCCGAGCGGCCCTCCCCGAGCCCGGCGGTCCACCCGGCTCTAGTGCATTGTCTAACGTCCCCGAGCGGCCCGAGCGTAGGCTGCCCAGCTCCCCGGCGTCCCGAGGGGGAGCCGCCGCCCGGAAGACGCAGGGAGCGTGGGGAGAGCCGCGCTTGGCGCGGACGCCAGGGGCACACACTCTTCCGGTGCCGGAGGCGCGGCCCCGGCCCCTCCAACCCGTGCAGCCGGAGCCTTCGAGAGAGCGCGTCAGCCCTCCTCTGGCCTCGGCAATTCCCTGATGGAGAGCGGCGCTGAGGACTTTGGGTGGGTCCTGGGCTTGGGCAGAAAGGGGTTAACCAGACCCGACTTCCGCCTAGGCGGGCGCGTTTTTAGAGCGCTGCCTCGGTGGGCCGAGCGGTCAGCGCGCAGCCCAGCCCGAGTCCCCGAGGCGGGCTGGGCGCCTTGGCTGCAGAGGGCACCAGCTGTGGCCTCCAGCTGGGCGACGCGAGCGAGGCCCAGCGCGGACGGCCCTGGGCTGGACAAGTTGATGACCAGATGTCCCAGATTCGAGCCGAGACAGCTTTCAGATAGAAAAATACAGCCAGACCCATTTTTTCCTTTCGGAAGCAAATCTCAGTTCCTGGCCATGAAGCTTCATAAACAAGCAGGGCCTTGGCTGTTGAGGCACAGGGTTGCGGGGGAGGAGACAGTAGCTATGACACTTGGTTTTTCTGCCCTTTACCTTCCACCACCATTTCTCCCGAGGTTTTCGCCCAATTTTGGTTACTCTGGTTTTTCACCTTTCTTCGATCATTAACTTCTTTGTCCCTGAGCGCCTTTCTGTCCACTGCTTCCAAGGCCACCCCCTTCTCCTTTTCCAGTGGGACACAGAGCCTTCAGTATGCAGCAAAAAGGCAACACTGCACCTGGGCTCCTTGTGAGGCTCATTCCTTTTGGGTTCATTCCCAGCACCCTGAGTTGGCTTTTTTTTTTTTTTAAAGAATGAAGAATGATAAACTGAAATGTTCAAGTATAGAAAAGAGATAAATTCCTCAGTTTTTAAGGAACTGGAATAGGAGATAAATGTGCATTCTGACTTTAGATTATCAGTACTAAATTCAGTGATTCCTCACTACAGTCCAAGCCTTGAACTTACATATGTTCAAAAAGCAAAACTCAGACTTTCTTCAAAATCAGCACACCTGCTCTTGGGTCATACTTGTGTGCAGCAGGGCTTGTCAGACTTGAAAGTGCATACGAACCACGCCAGGATTCTGGATTCAGGTGTGCGTGTGTGTGTGTGTGTGTGTGTGTGTGTGTGTGTGTGTGTGTATATATATTCTGTATATATAATGAGCTCCCCATGTCCCCACGCTAGTCTGAGAGGAAAACAGGGACAGTTCAATGCTAGAGGCAAGCAGTGGGTTCTTGTGCTGCTTCAACGCTGCATAATAGATGGATAAAGATGCTCATGGAAGCACACACACACCTTATTGAGCTTGTGATTAAATAAGTCATTTCAATGCCTAACTGGACCTGAGCCATCAGGCTGCTGCTGAAATAGCTGCACATTCCAGGACAAAAGTGTTCATTGAGACGCAGGGCATCCAAATTTTGATCCATTTCAAATCTCCAACGAAAATGCACGTTTTTGCTAGGAAGGATCCTGGTAAGGTTTTGAGATTGGGAAGATCTCTAACAGGAACCAAGTAGGAGAAAGCGGTACTGGCTGTGGGGTGTCCAGGATGACAAGGTGACCAAACAAGAAGAGCAAAAAGCAGGCACTGTGTAAACCTTTCAGGAGATATTTTCAGGACAGTAAAATGAAAAACAAACAAAAAAGCCTATTTTCAAATGGAATGTTGAGAATAGCCCTTGGATTATTGAGCCCTTCTTCTGAGGGCATATATACTGTATGGAAAAAAATCCTAACTCGAATGAGCAACATCTGTGAAATAAATCATAGATAGAACCCTACTTATGTAAAGGGAAAAATCATGTATCCACAAAGTCTGCACACAAGATTAAATTAGGCAAAAGGAAAACTTCTGCTAACTTCCACTTATATTTTAATTGTAAATGGTTAGCTGCTGTAATTTCAACAATGAAGTTATTAATACATGTTAATGTCCTACATAAAACATACTATATGGAGAAGAAAAAGCCACAAGACAAGCAAATGCTCAGAGTACCTCTTACCCCACCAAAAAAAGTCTATGAAACACAGTGGGAATTTAAGCCATTTCTACTTTTAGTTTCTGGTAGGCAACCAATAAGAGCCTAGAATTGTTCAAACAGGACAGTAATGTGGTCTACCGCATCATGCCTACCACTTCTAGTAGAGGTTAAGTCTAAATTCCAAGCCCCCACGTAAAATCTTCCTTTTAATGAAGCCTCAGAAACAAACATTTTTACCATATTTTCACAAAGGGTACAGACAAGAATGAAATCTGTCTCCATATGTTTTCCCATACTCCTTGGTGTACCCAGTATGGTGCTGGGCCATGAGTATTAATGGGGGCAGTTATTTATGTAAATCAGGTTAGAAACAGGGTGAGGGGTAAGGTCATGTATAAAAGCTGCCATTAGTCAAATTTTTGTCTTTATCAGAAAACTGAGCATTTTTAATTTGGAAAAGATGAGAGAAAACAATAAAATTATTTCTTATGTGTTCATATGAAACTCACATTATGGTGACTTTTCTCATTTTGCTTTGAAGAGATTATACACCTTCTCTTGCTGTCTTAGCTAAAAGTCTAATGGAGTTGCGGCACGCCACTTCCTGATAATCTCAACACTGTTGGCAGAATGGACTCTTTAAGAAAATATGTCTAAACTAACAATGTCCCCTTTTTCTTCTTAAATGTACTCCTCTGAAACCCTGAAGTCTAATACATTAAGAAACTGAATATACAATATTAATTTGTGACAGATACTTTAAAAATGTCAACATTTTTTCTGGGTTATTCACTAATGGGGCAGCAACTCGTTAATGGCAGTCATTTTATATTTGTGAAGTTTTGTTATCACACTGATGTTTTATGTATTATAAGATCTTAAATTGCAAAGAGAAACATATCTTTGTGTGAGATTTCTAGAGCACTGTCAAATGTTATTCTGTCAATTCCACCCAGTGCCAAAAAACCTCAGGAGACATAGATTGTAAATGTATTTTATTTTGTAAGCAACAATCAAAATATATTTGTGTTACTGTTTTCTTCAAATATTAAATGGGATCTTAACAAAATTTGTCCACTTTGATGTATTCTTATACAACTTTGGAATCTGCAAAGACCCTGACTAAAGAAACAGAAGTAATTGCACAACTGAGACTGAAGGTGTTACAGTGCTGCAAATGATGCCAGATGTCTTACATTTAACCAAACACACCTTCAGAGGTCCCTTGATTTTGAGCATTAGGAACAATAGAGGAATATACGCTGAAAGTATCACTAATAGCCTTTTGCATGGTTTTATTTAAATACAACAGTATCCAACATAGCTGCTAAACACTGGACGATATTCGAAGTCATAAGTACATCCACATGTTCCTCCAAATGACGTTTCGGGTCCTAAATTAAAAAAAAAATGGGAAAAGAAAAAGAAAAAGGAACCATATTACTGATAGAACAGAACTGATGAAATTGGTAAAGAAAGCCAAACCTAAATTTATATCTATTTTACAATTTGACTTTCCTAATATATCGTTACATTCTTAGAATTTCTAAATGTATTAAAAAATTAAGTTCCTGATAAAATAATTGATTTATACATCTATTATTTTTGTTGTAGATTTCGTTGTAACGAAAGACTGATTTACACAATCAATGCCATGACTCTGTACCAGAAATTACAAAGAGTAACAAGGAATTCTATACAGCCGTAGCATCTGATTTTTAAAAAAACAATGTGTAAGCATTTATATGTGTACATAAGCCCAAGTATGTGTGCGTGTTTTCTGTCATTCCTATTTATTGACCGAGTGAGCTCTTTACTCAAAGCAGACATCCTAATAGGTAAGAGTTCAGTGTGAATTCTCATTGCTTTCTCTGTCATTTAAATTTAAATTTAATTAATGTATAATTTTAGTATTTCAGGAAAGGTGCTTTAAATGATTCAGGAAATATTCTTGGATCAAAAGTCAACGTTGTTTAAAAATTTAAATACAATTTGAATCAATTCTACATTGTTAAGAATATATATTTTATACAGTTATTTTGAAAAAAATCATAGTAAAGTATAATAGGTATATTCTTCTAACTGAAATCTAATCAAATCGATATATGAAATGTCTGAGTTAAAAATGAGGCTTAAAATAACATTTTAATAAATGAAGTCAAATTAAAATGGTTCATTTATATTTGTGTTTAAGGCTGAGCTGAATGAAGTATAATATCAGCTAATTATGAAAGCTTTAAAAAAAAATATATATATATACACTGCATACAATTAAAAAAACCTCTCAATTAGAGCATTATTTTCATTTGGGTATTGCTAAAATACCCAAGACTCCTGACTTTATAAACAAATGTTCATCACTGGAATTATTTCTTGGCTGTTCTTTCCTGAATTATAATTTCAATATAGGCTTGATTTCCTTAAACAACCCAGAGATGCAACATGATAAGAAACAATTTCAAGTACCCAGACCACATATTAAAATTTATTTCAGAAATAAGCCTTAGGACACTTTAGGTGAAAGTGACTTTTCGAAGACTCGCAGAGAAAGAGGGATCTGATTCCATTCTAGACAGGTTTGCTTTTGCATGCTGTAGGTTAAACCGGTGAAATACTATATTTTGAAAAATGATTCTGATGATTATTCAACTTTGCCCATTATATATTTTTCAGCTTTGCTTTTATTTTAGATCTTTTACTTGTTGCTGTTAATACAATCTATATCATAGCTTCAGATTCATTTAGTCAAAAAATAGTAAGTTCTATAAAGTGCTAGGCTCCAAGCTGGTGATCTAATAATAAATATGAGACTACAATAAATAGAGGGAAAAGACAACAAGGGTAACTATATCATATAGGATGAGAGATTAAGATGAACTATACTTCATTTTGTTTTGGGTGAGTTCTTATTTTTAAATGTAGTATTCAGACTGGAGTGAGATTTCATTTCACTGATTATGATATTTAAGTCAGACCTTTGCCCCTCCCGCTCTGGTGGAGTAACTGGTTTTGTAGTGAATTGGTAACACACTTCCCTCAGTTATCTACATTACTTCTTGTGGCAGCTGGGTGATTCTTAGAGATTTCCCATCCAAGAATGGTCCTGGCCCAAACCTACATAGCTTGTGAGATGTGATGGGATCAGAGCATATGGTAGGATGGCTGAAAGCAAAGACAGCTTAGTGTCTTGCATCTGAAATATCAAGATTCTGCCAACATCAGCAATATGATAACCATGTTCCATGAAATGAAAAAAATGTAATCAACATTCTTTAAAAAACAGTCTAATTAATCTGTAGATTCTTTTAATTGGTTGGTGTGTTCCCCCAACCCTCAGAAAATAGGAACTAAAATATAGATTTCATCTTGGAAAAGTGAAAGAGCAAATACTTAAAACCCTTCTTCACTCACTATAATCCCATGGGGCCCTAAGCCTTACCTGCATAGTGAAGCCTACAAATTGACAAACTACACCATTTAAAAAACAGTTACATATGAAATAAATCTACCATTCTATTATTCACTGATAATATTATTTCCAGTAAAAATAATACTTGAAAAATTAACATAACCAGGACCTAAGATTCCTAATTTACTTCTAGTAAATTATTTTCACTAAAGATAGTATTTCACAGGTATATTTGTGACTTCACTATATATGGCATAGAGGATCTGACATCAAGTAATTCAGTGACCTTTAAAATTAGCATCGTATTTACATGACAGAAGAAAAATATAGAGTGAACAGACAGGAAAAAAAATCATGCAGGCCCTAAAACAGTTTAAAGTCTACAAGAGCATGTTCTTATGTGACTGCATAGCCCATTACGGTAGACCTCACCTGCTTGCCAACATTCTTTATTGCCAGCTGTTCAGGTGTCATCTTATCTTCTTCTTCTACAGCCTGTGAATGAAACACAAAGGACAGAGTTTCAAACTCTAAATTTACTGTTCCCACGGTAGAGTATTCACCAAAGACAACAGTAACCATAATTTTCATTCACAGAACCTTTTATTCAAGTGACTTATTAAACCAAAAAAAAAAATTTTTGCTACTCTTCAGAATAACCTTTAGTTGTAGTAAAAACTACCACCACCAGCATTTTGAAAACAGACTTAAGAGCTATGTAAAAGACACTGATATGTTAAACTGGACCACCAAATGACAGCATTAACTATCTTTAAACTGTTACAGAATTCTGTGAGGGAGGGCTACCCGGCAGAGAAGCCCCTGAGGCAGCTGCTCATGGCACCATGATGCTAATCAGTCCTATTCTGTCTTCTTTCCCTTGTCCCACTCTTGGCACACCTCTGCCCCAACTTCCCATTTCTTTGTCTTTTCCTTTTCAATGGAATCTGTACATAACCAGTATCTATGTAACTACCAGTATCTCTTCTGATCAAAGGAGCTGCTGGCTTTTTAAAAAAATTTTTTGTCTTTATTTTATTTTGAGAGAGAGAGAGACAGACAGACGACAGAGTGGGAAAGGGATAGAGAGAGAGGTAGACACAGAATCCGAAGCAGGCTCCAGGCTTTGAGAGGTCAGCACAGAGCCGGATGCGGGGCTCGAACCTACAGACTGTGAGATCATGACCTGAGCCGAAGTCGGATGCTTAACTGACTGAGCCACCCAGGCGCCCCATGGCTTTCTTTTTTTTTTAAATGTTTGTTTATTTTTGAGAGAGACAGAGGGAAAGAAAGAGACAGAGACAGAGCGTGAGCAGGGGGAGAGGCAGAGAGAGGGAGACACAGAATCTGAAGCAGGCTACAGGCTCTGAGCTGTCAGACACAACCCGATGTGGGGCTCGAACTCATGAATGGTAAGATCAAGACCTGAGCCAAAGTTGGACATTCAACCAACTGAGCCACCCAGGAGCCCCAAGGAGCTGCTGACTTTTTTTTAAATAATTTTTTTAATGTTTTATTTATTTTTTATACAGAGAGAGACAGAGCATGAGAGGGGGAGGGGCAGAGAGAAGAGGAGACACAGAATCTGAAGCAGGCTCCAGGCTCTGAGCTAGCTGTCAGCACAGAGCCTGATGCGGGGCTCGAACCCACGAACGTGAGATCTGACCTGAGCCGAAGTCGGAGGCTCAACCGATTGAGCCACCCAGGCACCCCAGAGCTGCTTACTTTTGACCCACTTAACAAATCATCTAGTTTTCTCCCTTCATAACTCTACATATTTAAAATCTCTCAAAGTGGTACATGTATTCAGAAAAAAATATCTCACTTCTCCATGACTGATCTTAAGTAATCATGAATAGAGTAATCTGAAGTTTTCAGCATGAAAAACTTACTTGAATTAAAATCCAAATCAAGTAAAAATGAAAATCAACCAAAATATACACAAACCATTTTCTTCTATTATCAGTTAGCTACACACTCTTCGGTGCATGATCATATATGTTCTAGTAAGTAATTATGAAATAATCACAGCGTTTAGATTAGCTACCATCATTGTCCCCTTCTCTCAACAATAGCACCACCAGAAAACCTCTTTACTGAGAGGGAACTTCCTTAAGAGTCTGGGTATGTTTCTGCCTGCAGCCAGGACTCTATATCACATGAACTCTTTGTCTTTAGTGTCTGATAAACAGAAAACAAAGAAAATTGAAGGGTCACCAACCTTAGAAAATAATACCATAGCACTTAACCACAAATATGGTTACAAAAGAGGGTGAGATGGTGGGGGTGGAAAGCAAGAAACCAAAATCCCAGTGAGGGTTGGATTTGGATACTCTAAACTTAATAATCTTGCAGCTGCCAAATTTCTTCATGTGTGAACAATGAACATGTAGGAAATGCAATCATCAGACATTTCCCATAAACTGGGAAGTTTGGCTGCATTTCACACCTTCTTAATAGTTTTGTAAACAGAGAACTTGAAAATGAGCAAAGATGGCAAGTGTCTAATTTTATAAATGGACAAACTATCTAGAGAATTTTCCCCAGTAGAACTTGCCTAAAGAGAAAAGATGGTGAATAAGTACTGTATCTACTGATTATTAGAGGATACTTATTTACAACACATCATCAAGAAAATACATTTATGACTCATAAAACTGAAAGAAGGAAAAATAAAAGTTAATAACACTCCAAATCTAGAATTCCCTAGATAGGGAATATGTTCATTTTCAGAGTCAGATGTCACTCCTATTCTTTTTAGCTAGTTAAAAAAGTATTATCTAAGTGGGAAATTGCTTCCCACTATCCCAATGATTTACATATATAGAAACACAGGCAACACATAAAAAGTTTTTCTCAATTTTACAAATCCTGACACTATGCCTTACCTACTTGAAAACATTATTATTAATGAATGGAACAATTCACTTAAGTTTATAGTCTGCATTCATTCAGTGTTAGCTGCTCTATGCACATGTCAAAAACAGTACAGGGTTGGAAGGAGGTAAGAATTTTGGAATTTGGCTCAAAATATCAGTCAATGGACAAAATAGTTATTAAAAAGTATAATGGAGTATCACAAATATCAAAGATGGTAGGTATACAAAGATGCACGTCAAAAAGCTTTTAAAGCACTGGTACTTTTTAAAAAAAGGTTAAACAGAACATTAAAAGCTCTAACTTAATTTTTAAAATCTTTTACATCATTTAACCACTTTACCAATTAGTTTTTCCATTTCCAATAATTAAAAGAGAGAGTTCACAAACTCTTTGAGAAGTACAGATGGTAAAAAGTACTCCCAGCCATAGATGCCATCTGGAAAGTGAGGAGCAGCTGTAGATTTAGGCATATACTAAGGTTGCAAACCCCCATGACAAAGAATAAGCACATCTCTTTCATTCTAAGATACACCAGATCAGACCGGATCATCATATCCAAACCCTCAATGTTTTCTCCACTTACCTAAGTTACCTAGATCTCATCTACTGTCTGGGCAAGACCAGTCTGTCTTCATTCATAGTTCTAATCTGGCTAGTCACCAGGAAAAATTAAGAAATGGTAGCAGCAGAAACAAATGAAATTCAGGCACAGGCAGTGTCCTCACTAGGGGAACTTCTGTGTTTATGGCAACTTCTGTGATTTGGCATCAAATTTTGCTTTTGCATTCATGCTCTTCGGTTTACTCAACCAACAAAAAAGCACTGAAAATGTTTGTGGCTATTCACACTAGAAACGTTTTTAACAGTTTATCAACAAAGACCCCCAGATGGCTATCCCATCATGCACGGTCTGCACAGTTCTAAGAAATTCCTAGAATTTGGTCTGTTATGTTATCATAATCCCCTTAGACGTACCCCCATCTTAAAGAGGCTTTTACTAACCCCCTTAACTTCATTCTCCTTTTTCTGGTAATGGTCAAATTTCTTACATGGAAAACCTGTATCTTAGATTCTACCATTTTATTTACCCTTTAAAAAATATGGACTAGATTCTTTGCACTTCATTAACACTCTTTTAAGGATCTCCACCAGGTAAATTCCAATGAACTGTTTTCTTGAACTTTCCGAATGCCTTAAAGAACTTCTCCAATCACTATTTTCTCTGTTAATCCTTTAACCTCTCGGCTTTTATGACACCATGTCTCTTATCCCACTTCATACTTCTCTAGTCCTTGGGCTTCTTTTCTTCCCTTTGAAATATTAACTTTCTTCACTCTGTAGCATGCCCCAATCCCATTTAATAAGCACGTTTTCTAAAATCACATTTCACCATTAAACAATCTCTGCATAACTGCTAGTGAATTTCAAGATACTGTATTTTACTTCTTTCTTGATTTTATATGAAGTTAATGTATTGACTCTCCAATTGAAATCACATTACTGGGTTAAAGGGGGTAAAGAACGAGTTTAAAGAAATGACTTTGATAAAACATACTTGAGAAAGCAAAATTAGCAAACATGAAACAATTAGAAATTTGAGACAGAAGAGGTGTGAGTTTGGAGAACATAAAACTGGTTTTCCTACAACTATCAGTAATCACATATTATCATTACACTTGCTCTTACAAATACTGATTTACTGAATCTTTAAAACATCCCAATTAATAAGTTAATATACATTTTACATATGAAGAAATTAGGTACTATCTCCTTGGGGGGAACTATATGTTAATTCCAGTAATATACTCCTATTATAAAAAAAGTATTTGACTCTCCTTTTGGAATAGCTTGTAACACTTCAAGCATATTCTATGCATGTCCTCAACAGAATTTTCATTTACATATTCAATAATCACTATGAAGTGCTCCTTCTGAATAAGATAGTTCTCTCTTTGACTACTGAATACTGAAAATGAACTGAGGGTTGAAGGGGAAGGGGGAGGGGGAAAAGAGGTGGTGGTGATGGAGGAGGGCACTTGTGGGGAAGAACACTGGGTGTTGTATGGAAACCAATTTGATGATAAACTATTTAAAAAAAAAAAGATAGTTCTCTCTTCAAGGAGCTCACATTTGGACTTTACTTGCCTGGAAATCTCAAACTGCAATGCAGTATGAAATATACAAAAATGGAATGTGCACAAAGAACAATGAGGACACACATAGCAAACAGTCAATTAACAATGCAACTGTGACTTCAACAGTACTATCTCCAGAGACCCTGAAGTAACATTCATGAGGATTCACAAAATAATTACTTTTTAAATCTTTTTTTTAATGTTTTTTATTTATTTTAGAGAGACAGAGAGAGCACGAGCAGGGGAGGGTCAGAAAGAGAGGGAGACACAGAATCTGTAACAGGCTCCAGGCTCTGAGCTGGCAGCACAGAGCCCGACGTGGGGCTCAAACCCATGAACCATGAGATCATGACCTGAGCCAAAGCTGGAAGCCAGATGCTTAACTGACTGAGCCACCCAGGTGCCCCAAATAATTACTTTTTAATGACACATAAAATAATGAAGCCAGATCCATGATTTAATAAGCAGCCTGAACAGCATGAATTTTAAAAATCTTACAGGGAATCCAAATTAAAAGTGTAATTACATGAAAGAAGGATATACAATAAGCATCATAGGTGTACGTGTATGCATCCATAACAGAAATTAGAGTTCAGCTTGTTGAAAAACTTCTATGGCAGAATCTACTAGATGCCTACCCAATATGCATCTTCCTGTTCTTCTTTTGTAATACAACCCTAATTTCATTAAAGACCGAGCTGCTCCCATGTAAAAGACTACACTATATATATATATATATATATATATA
>NC_043702.1:67768615-67903229 GCF_006229205.1 Suricata suricatta
GATGTATTCCCCCTTCTGTCCTTCCTTTTTAACCAGTTGTTGGGAACTCAGATGGGATGGCTAAAGCTCTAGCAATCACCCCGAGTTGTGAGGAAATCTAAAGGGTAAAAGCCAATATGAGGAAAGTGGAACAAAAAAAATAGAAGGAATCTGGGTTCATGAAGACTTCAAAGTTTCTTACTGGCCTTAACTTTTAAGACACCTTTCTTTATTAAGAGACCTACATTTCTATCTTGTTGAAGTCATTGCTACTTTGACCTAACACAATCTTAGATATAAGCAACATCTGGATAATGCAAAAACTGAAAATAATTCAGGATTTACATAAAGTATATCATTCCTCTACTTTTCACTTTTGAGGTGACACTTCATAAAATAACATGTTGAGATAAATGTGAGAGAGAGGCATCTTTGAAAGAGAAAAGGAAAATAGGTAACATAGTGGGAACTTTTCATATTGTTAACACAATTTCTACACATAATAGCGGGCTGTAAAAACTTCTGTAAGTCTGCACTCTTAGAATTTATTCTTCATAATAACCCTAAAAAGAGAACATGTTAGTTTTAAGAGTTACACACATTTATAATTGAAACATAGTCCCAAAAGTGCTGGATGTCTTTACTTACCCACTAGTGATGAATTTTCTCATATTTTATATTTGAAAATAAAATTTTTCTTTGACTACTTAACAAGGTTGAACTTGCCTTTTAATGTTTATATGCCATTTGTCTTCAGTGAGTTTTCTAGCTGTTTTGTCCAAATTATTGATTTTAAAAACTATATTATAGGGGTTCTTGTGGATACTATACATTTTGGGGATGCTAGCCCTTTCTGTGTTACCAATACAAATATTTTCTCCCAGCTTGACTTCTAACAAGCATTCAATATATGTTAGTTATTATATTTGTTGCATATAAACTTTACTGTCAAGTTATCAAAACTGTGAACCTCACTGATATTTAATGATAGCATTAAAGTAATCTCTGGAAAGCTTGACAACAGCTTTACAATATTGAATATTCCCATTTGAAAACAAGAGAATCTATTTGTAAATGTTTTAGTATTATTCAAATAAGTCATATTTATTTGCACATGTATTTCTTATGGTAATTATTTCTAAGTATTTTATAATTTTAGATACTGTGAACTGATTTGCCTATTATTTTTTTCACCTGGTTTCAGCTTATGTAATCTCATGGTTACCGCGTACATAATTCTCTATTGTTAACAGTTCTGATGGCTTTCTAGTTTAGTCTCATACATTATTGTTTGATTGCAAACAATCTTATCATACATAAATAATGATAATCTGGCCTGATTTTCCCAATATTTATTATTTTTTCTTATCTTATTGCACTAGCATAAAACATTTTCCCACTTAAAATAGCTACTGTAGTAAACTAAATGTAATCATATAGATACATGTTTTATATGTAATCACATAAAAAATATACCTGAATTTTCTTTCAGGTTACATAGTAGGTACTATTTCTACCTGAAAAGTTAACTGTCAGAATTTACAGGGCAACATGTTTGAAAACAAGGGAAATCTTCAGGTCTCTGTTACGTTTTAAGTTTTATTTATTTAAGTGATCTCTACATACAACATGGGGCTCGAACTCATGAGCCTGAGATCAAAAGTTTGATGCTCTACCATCTGAGCCAGCCAGGTGCCCCTCTCTCTGGGTTTTTTGTTTTTTTTTTTTAATAGAGAGAAAGAGATGTGGGTCTGTACTGGGGAGACCGGCAGAGAGAGAGAGACAGAGAGAGAAAGAGAATCTTAAGCAGACTCCAAGCTCAGCAAGGAGCCCATTGCACGCAACCATGAAATCATGACCTGAACAGAAATCAAGAGTTAGATGCTCAATCAACTAAGCCACTCCCTCTATGTTATTCTTAAAATGCTCTTTTATAATTCATGTTTCACTTGTACATTCATTTACAAATATCCAATCAAATATTATCAATATTTTAAAACTTGATACATCTTAGCATGAATAAATTAGAGGAGACTTGGAATAACAGAGTGTGGGTGTTGTAGTTCAGTAATTAGAGAAATCAATGACTAGTAATCAAGCAGAATCTTTGCACTGAATTCAGACTTGAAATAGAAAAGCTGGGACAAAGGAATTTAATTATTTTCTAATCTTCTTTCACTTTAGGAGCTAACTGGCACCTAACAGTAATTACCTTAGTTTAGAACACCAACCAATTAAAAAGAATACTATGAAGAATTGGTAGCATGGGCATTTCTTTTTATATTTTAAGTGTTACTAAAAACTCCACCACATTCTCTTTCAATCACAGAGGGAATTACATTCTCAAATTTGGACTCCTTCATATCACAGCTTACACATTGTTTTCATTTTATAACCAAACCTTACAAGTTTTTGAGTACTACAGAGATTTTTTAAAACTGTAAAATAGGAAAAACTTCTGTGGATGGGCAGCAGTAACCATAAATAGGTTATTTCCTGGCAGTGGTACCAATATGAATTTACTTAAAACTTGCAATGTTACAGAGAAATGAAAACCATTCCTACACTCTGCTGAATAATATTACTTAAGTCACTAATGTGTAAAAGGTTAGCTGTTTTATGTATGATAAACTACTTCGTTCTCTTTAATCTTCACAGCATGAAAAACATATACTAAAAAGATAAAAAAAAATACTTTCCCTATAATCTAGAATCAATGATTTCCAGCTTGTACGCTGCATATAAAATCAGGGCACTGCTCTTCAAAGCCAGACCTATTCCACTGGAATTTCGTTTGTATGGGCCCATCAACTTCTTTCAAAGCTAAACTCTCTCTAAAGACTTCTTGATATACATAGCAAATTTTATACAGTCTCTTAGCTAGTATTTATCCGGGTAAGATGTGTTTAATGTAAAAAGAGAAATATTACTTTTTTTTTAAACTTTATTTATTGATTTTGAGAGTGAGCCTGTGTGCACAGGAGTGAGGGAGGGGCAGAGAGAGAGAGACAGAATCCCAAGCTGGCTCCATGCTGTCAGCACAGAGCCCAATGTACAGCTCCATGTCAGAAACTGTGAGATCATGACCTGAGCTGGAATCAAGTGTCAGACGTTTAATGGATTGAGCCACCCAGGTGCCCTGAGAAATACTACTTTTCGGTGTGACAACCAAAAAGCTTTTTAGCTGCCTCCAAAATCTAAAGCTCTAGCTCCTATCATTAATTTTTAGTCCTGTATTTCTACCTGCTTATTTAAAATAGAACTTGATCTCCTTTCTCAAACCTTCTACTTCAAAATTGGAAAAATTTAATGGTACTAACATACTTTTAGTCACCTTGTCAGGAAACCCTGAATTCATCTTTGATTCCTCCTCCTTCTTTCACTCCATCTACCTAGGTGCCATGTTTTCTTTATTTGCCTGCTGATGTTTCTGTTCCCAATGCTACTCTGGTAAAGCAAATACCTAGTACCTTTGTTTGGGTAACAGCAAGCTCCTCCTGAACAGAACCTCCACGTCAAATCTCCTGTTCCAGCACAATCTATACTGTCGTCAAATTACATTTCTAAAACCCGGTTCTGGTATATCATACTCCTAGTCAAAAATAACTCTATCCTGGTACTCCAATTAATCCGTAACTTTAAAAAACTCTTCCCCCATTCACCCTCATATATTATATACTCTAGCCAAACACAGTTTCCCTAAGGTGGTCTTTGCTTTTTCTGTCTTCTAATCTTTGCGTGCGATGTTTATTTTACCTAGGATTAACATTTCTCTGTAGGTCTAAATCTTATTTATGCAGTAAGGTCTAGCTCAAATGCTGTATTCTCCAAGACAGCATTCCAGGTCCCTCAAAACTGAAAGCAAGAGCCTCTGAATCTCTACAGGACTTCACAATCTTCTCCATGGCAGTGTTCTCTAACTTCTAACTTGGATGAGTGTACAAATCTCCTGGAAATCTTGATAAAAGGTAGATTTTCACTCAGTAGGTCTGAGAGTCTGTATCTCTAACATGATTCCAGGTGACACTGATACAGCTGGTGTGTGGACTGTTTGAATACTGACATGTTATGGAACACACCAAGTTTGGCCTACTACTCTTGATTATTAGTGAACTTTTTTTTACTGCCTCTGTTTTCCTACAAATGAAGAAAGGATCCCTGTTTTCCACTGCAACTTGTACAGGAGATAATTGATATTTGTAAACAAAGTCCTGCATGATTTGTATATTTTACAAATTATAGGTTTTCAGTCCATTAATGGGTTGCAAGCTATATGTACATGTATACAATATGTATGTATATAATTGAAATAATAAAATTAAGTCAAATGAGAAAAAATATATCACATGTAATAAAAGTAAATATGGTTTCATAAAACCTTTGTTGCAATTACATATACACACATATACATTTGCAAGCAATCAGTAAAAAATGTAAAATCTGTTTAATTTTTTAAATGTTCATATATTTTTGAAAGAGAGAGAGAGAGAGAGAGACAGAGGGAGGAAAGGAGGGAGGGAGAGAGGGAGTGTGTGAGTGGGGGAGGAGCAGAAAGACAGGAAGACACAGAATCCAAAGTAGGCTCCAGACTCTGAGCTGTCAGCACAGAGGCTGATGCAGGGCTCAAACCCACGAACTAGGAGATCATGATCTGAGCTGAAGTCGGATGCTTAACCAACTGAGCCACCCAGGCGCCCCTAAAATCTGTTTTTCATGTGGGTTTTGGCCAAGAAAGCTATAAAATACATGTTATGGGTTGAATCATGTCCCCCCAAAAGATAATATTGAACTCTTAACCCTGGATAAAGATCAAAGTTAAGTTGCCACAAGCTAAAGAAAACCTGGGAACTGAGGAATCTGGAAAAGGAAAGATATTCCCCTGTAGTCTTCAGATGGGCCATGGCCCTGCCAATACCTTGATTTTGGACTTTTAGCCTCCATAATCATGAGGGAATGTATTTGTTTTAAGATACTCAGTTTATGACAGTTTGTTATGGCTGCCCTTGGAAACTAACCCAAGATACATTTTATTTTTTAAATATATATATATATATTTTGTTTTGTTTGTTTAGAGACAGAGAGGTAGGGGCAGAGAAAGAAAGAAAGAGAGAATCCCAACAGGCTCCACACTGTCAATGCAGGACTTGATGTAGGGCTCAACTCATGAACCGTAGGACCATGACCTGAGGCAAAATCAAGAGTTGGACGCTTAACTGAGGAAGCCACCCAGGTGCCCCCAGAAGATATATTTTAGTCATAGCTCAAGTATTTTCTTAATTTCAGAATTACAAAAAAATATAAATCTACGAACAAGAATATTACGGCCACATATATTATAGTATACAATAAATATTTTCAGGAGATTCTATAAAATATAACTTTTTTAATGTTTTATTTTATTTTTGAGAGAGAGCATGAACAAGGGAAGGGTAGAGAGAGAGGGAAACAAAGAATCTGAAGCAGGCTCCAGCCTCTGAGCTGTCAGCACAGAGCCCGATGCGGGGCTCCAACTCACAAACAGTGAGTTCATGACCTGAGACAAAGTCGGAAGCCCAACCAACTGAGCCACCTAGGCACCCCAAGACATAACTTTTTAAACATCCTCATATATGTGATAAGGGAGAGAGAGAATCTCAAGCAGGCTCTGCACTGACAAGAGCTTGATCTCACAAACTTTGATATCATAATCGGAGTCAAAATCAAAAGTCAGATGCTTAAATGATAGAGCCACCCAGGAGCCCTGCCAATTTTTCTTCTTTACATCATCATCACTTATTTTCTTATAGCACCAATCTTAATATATTATGTTTCTTTGTTATTTCCTATACCAGAAAATAAGTTCTGTGATGACAAGTACTGCTTGTTACCATATCCCCAGTGCCTGGTTCACAGCAAGTTTTCAACAGACACTTATTAAATGGGAAAAAGAAAAGTTCATACACTAAACTGTATGTAGAAGCATTAAATGCTGTTGTTATCATCCTACATTTCTTCGTTTCCCATTCCCTTCAAAGAAAAAGCCCTTTGGATAATCAAAAAACTTCTGTAAAAATACTTTATATGGCCTACAATAGGGGTTGGCAAATGAGAGCCCATGGGCCAAATCTAGCCAGCTTCCTGTTTTATTGTTAGAGAGGTGTCCTGAAACACACCTTACATACTGTCTGCGGCTACTCTTCTACTATGACAGCAGAGTTGAGTATCTCCACAGACAAGTCCAAATATTTACTATCTGATCTATGAAAAGAGGCCACTCTATTTTTAACTTTTTAAATGTTTATTCATTTTTGAGAGACAGAGAGAGATAGAGTGTGAGCAGGGTAGGGACAGAGAGAGAGAGGGAGACACAGAATCCAAAGCAGGCTCCAGGCTCTGAGCTGTCAGCACACAGCCTGTTGCCAGGTTTGGAGCCATGGACTCCAAGATCGTGACCCCAGCTGCTGTCAGGACGCTTAACTGACTGAGCCATCTAGGCACCCCTAGGCCACTCTACTTTTAACTATGTATATATTTATACAATACTTGCCATCTAGTCATACGTATTCTAAATAGTAATAAGAAATAAATGTGGGAAGTAACGTTCACCTTATTATAATTCTTGGCTAATTCCAACATCTCTTTTACCACTGATTCATTGTGTTTACAGTGTTCACTGTAGTCCTGAAGTGTCAAACCTTCCATCCAACTCTTCTTATGCAAATTTAGCAACATCTGAAAGATATAAAGAAAAGTAATAATTTTCCTGCTTTGCGGATACTGCCTCACTTGTCCTGAGAAACAATTTCACAGAAAAACCTTTAGAAGTAATGAATTTAAAATTTAATTTTATTAACTTAAATTCTAATAAGAATTCTCCTAAATTTATATTAATATAACCTAAGAAGTATTCCAACCCCATGGCCTTTGTATTTACTGTCCTTCTGCCACAAAGGCTATTTTCCTTGTCTTTGCATGGTTTTCCTGTCTCATTTCCTTTAAGATGTATGGCTTTCCTCTCCATATTATATAAAAAAGTCATCTCACACTACGTTAAATATTCTTCTTCCTTTAACCTGCCTTATTATTTTTATAACACTATCAACACCTGAAATTTTAATTTTATTATTACATTTCTCACTTACTGAAGAAATATCAAAAGAGTAGAAACTTTGCCCAGTTGATTTCAGGATCACCACGATGTAGATTCTACAACGATATCTAATCATAACATTCAATAAACATCTGTTGAATGTATAAGGGAATGAACAAATGAATGAAACTATGTTACATACCAGATCTCTAATAGTTCATACAGCCCAGCTTTCAAATGCCAAGGTAAGGAGGTCAATGCCCCATTTACTGAATGACTTCATGTAAATCTTACTGCACCTCAGTTTACAGATTTATGAATTGAGAGCTTATATTAGATATGAAATTTGTTTTCAATTCTAAGATTCTATCCACAGATTTTCAAATGTTACCATCTAAATGAAAAGTCATAAAACTGGGCAGGAAATCACAATTTATCTATTTTGCAATGAAAGCAACAAACTGAGATCAGACTCCGTTAGTGATCACGGAACTAAACACTGTTTCTCAATCTGGAATCCTAGTTCAGAGTATGTAATTCCTGGAAGTTCCTAAATTTTTGCATTTTTTTTTAACGTTTTACTTATTTTTGAAAAGAGAAAGAGAGAGTAAGACAGCATGAGCAGGGGAGGGTCAGAGAGGGAGACACAAAATCTGAAGACAGGCTCCAGGTTCTGAGCTAGCTGTGAGCACAGAGCCCGATGTGGGGCTAGAACCCACAAACCTGAGATCATGACCCGAGCTGAAGTCAGACTTAAGCTTAACCAACTGAGCCACCCAGGCACCCATGAAGATTCCCAAATTTTAAAGTTTAGAGTTTTTAAGACAGTTTTTCTTGTCTTATTATTCTACAAATATTTAGTTAAACTTATAATTGAGTAACTTTTTAAAATGACACATAAAACCACTGTCAAAAAAATGGTTGTTGATCTTTTGCCATTAGAACCAGTCTATTTTGTGAGATTCATGAGCTATAATCTGAAGCCATAGCTACAAGTCTAGAGTTTAGTTTAGAAAAACTATTCTACTTGCTTAGAGACTTGCAATCACATGTGGTACAAAGGTTTTCTTATGCTAGAGAATAAGCTGCATGTCAAAAGTCACCTATGAGACTTTGTAAGACACATAGCTCCAAATTCCTCCATTCCCATTCAAGGGTCCACGGAGATAAGACTAACCTGCAAAGAAAAAATAACTGAAAAAATCCTACACAACTAACTCCAATTTTTTTGATTGCTTCCCATCTTCTTCCCAGATAAGTGTTCTAGATAATATATCTTCAGGAAATTTTTGTGCAGCTGCAACAATACAGATTATAAAGCTACCTGTAATTAAGTTGGAGAACTGGATTTCCCACCACAGAGCATGAGGATATTCCTACCATGCCTGACCAAAGATTCCACTGGGACTCCTGAGTAAGTCTGAAGTTAATTATACAAGCTGATGGGTAAGAGTAAAGGTAGGACTTTTGGTACCATAAAAGCTCAAGAACTAAGCTACTAGAAGCCTAAATATAACATCAATTAACTTAGGTAGGTATCTGTGTGTCTTTTATGTCATGGATAGTGGCTAAATCTGGGGGGGATGCCCAAAAAGGGGGGAAAGGTTGATGTTATTAGCTGGGTATTTCTAAATAGTTCGGTGTTAGATATCAGACTGAAAAAATATTTAAATCTACAAATTCTTTTGTGTGTTTGTGTCTGACTGGTGCTCTTTTTCATGGCCAATATCTATTCTATAAAAATTAAAAATAAGTGTTGAAAATATACTCTAAGCTATCAACTAAATCTAAAACGGCAGATATAAACTCTGGGACACAGGCAAGCAGCTGGAAGAGAGCCTAAAGGCTCCATGTCCCCCTCAGGACGGCACAGAGCTGGACCCTGCAGCCCTTCACTCGTCATCCTCAAAGTACACAGGACCTTTGGGTGAGTTAACTGGTAGCTTTGACCTTTTAAAACAGTGTATTATAAAACTTAAAAACAAAAACAAAACAAAACAGAATTCTCCTTTTGATGAAATGCATTGACAGATGAATGGATAAAAGAGACATGGTATATATGTGTGTGTACACACACACACACACACACACACACACACACACACACACGAATATTACTTGGCAATCAAAAACAACGAAATCTTGCCACTTGCAACTATGTGGATGGAACTAGAGGGCATTACGCTAAGTGAAATTAGTCAGGGAAAGACACATATTATAGGACTTTACTCATATGTGGAATTTAAGATACAAAACAGATGAGGAAAGGGAAGCAAAAATAACATAAAAACAAGGAGGGGGACAAAACATAAGAGACTCTTAAATACAGAAACTGAGGGTTGCTGGAGAGGTTGCGGGTGAGGGGATGGGCTAAAATGGGAAGGGGGCATTCAGGAGGACACTTGTTGGGATGAGCACTGGGTGTTATACATGGGGGATGAACCACTGGAATCTACTCCTGAAATCATTATTGCACTATATGCTAACTTACTTGGATGTAAATTGAAAAAATAAATAAAAATTAAAAGTGATTTTTAAAAAAATGAAAGAGGGGCAGTACAAACAGCCCACTTTATCCCACTTCTCATGCACCTCATGTGCTGGAGGTGAATACCCTCCTAAGGTACCTTTGTGAGGAATAGTTGCAACCAGTTAAGAAAGGTCTTGTTTACTACTGATTACTACTCACATTTGGACCTGAGAGTCACATGGGAACCAAAACATATTGACTATCAATAGTCTTTCTCAGAGAGAAATACAAGAAGCTAATGTGGAAGATGACTAATTGTAATAGTAAAAAAAGCAGTTTGATTATAATTTCAAAAAGCAATAGGCAGATTTAAATATTTGGCCTTAGTTAAAATAACCCTAAAATAGTAGAAACAAAAGAATGTTACAAACCACGAAGATGTGAGGTAATTTTTAAGGTGATCAAAACTTAAAATTGGCCAGTATAAAAAGGAGTAAGAATCTAGCTATAAATATCTGAAAATGCTACTGCACTTCCCTTTAAAAAAATTTTTTTTAAAGATTATTTATTTTGAGAGAGAGATGGAGAGAGCAAGCATGGTAGGGGCCAAGAGGGAGAGAGAATCTCAAGAAAGCTCCACACTGCTTCAAGGGTGTGAAGCCTGATGCAGGGCTTGAACTCATGAACTCTGAGCCAAGGCACGCCCTGCATTCCTCTTTTGATTCACCTTAAGTTTACCCTATGTAAACAGGGTATGAATTCCTCCCTCCCTCGCTCCCTCCCTTCCTTCCTTAAGTACTACACAATTATAATCTAATTTATTCCTTTCAAACTTAGAAAAGTTTCAAAAGGACATTTTATTTATTCATTTTTTAACATTTATTCATTTTTGAGAGAGAGACAGAGCGTGAGTGGGGGACATGCAGAGAGAGAGGGAGACACAAAATCTGAAGCAGACTTCACCTCTGAGCTGTCACCACAGAGCCCGACATGGGGCTCGAACTCACTGACCACAAGACCGTGACTTGAGTCAAGTTGCAAGCTTAACTGAGTGCCCCTTGAAAGTTTATTTTATTGAAAAAGATAAATTAATCAGAAACATCACAGAATTATGAGAAAGATTTTTATAGTTAATCATAAAACGAACCATAAATGTTTGCTTCCTACTTATTCTCTATTTTAGCACCTATCAATAAGGTAAATGTCTTTATTATGTCCAATAACATATTCCTTTATGTTCCTGCAATTCATTAAGAATGAAAAAATATTTGAACACATCAATGAAAAAGTCAACAATTCAAATTCAAATATACTAAGTAATAGTTTAAACAATTTTCTAAGATAAAAAAATTTAACTTGCCTTCTGTTCCAGTTCATTTTTTCGGTAGTTAATAGTAATGGAGTAATAGTGTCTGTTTAGTCCGTGAATTAATGCCTATATAAATAAATGATTAGAAAAGAACAAATTAATATTTTACATGTAAAAGACCATTCAAAACTGCTGACATATCCTGTAAATAATATCTTTACTTTCTTCTTAAAAAAACCTTTTAATCTAAATAAATGAAAATTTTTTTTTCTCAGCTATAAATTTAGAAGGTTTAGAAGTACAGTCACACATTCTTCAAAATATCATACACAGCAGCACAAATTTAACAGTTTCAGTAGTCTTGCCCAGAGTCAGAGAGAGGGTCTGACCCTACTGTAATCTAAGTTACAAGTTAATTATTCATAATATATAAATAATACATAATTTATTAGGTCTAATTTTATGATATTTACAGGCTCTTTGTTATTTCAAAAGAAAAGTCAAAATTTTAGTCATAATAATACACTTATCTTTTCACATACAACATTAATCTGGGGTTTCCCTCTTTCCTGATTCAGTTCTAAGAGAGTTAAATAATTGTGTCCACACTTGTCTCCAAATTAACAAGGTAGAGTTTGTTCTTCACTGGGTCCATTTCTTATCTCATGATCTTAACGAGCGAGAAGCAATCTCACTAACCAGGATTTATTCCACTGCACTTTTCTAAGACAAACAGGCAGATCATGATAAATATTTAAGCTAATGACATGGCTTTATTAAGAAATAATGAAATCTGCCAGTGATGAAATCCACACACAACTGCTCAAATAATCAAACGCTAGCAATGCACGTTCAAATGGGGTTCAGAATGGTACTCTGGGAGACCCTCTATCAGCCAAGTAAGACATTAAAGTACAGAAATACACCTTGGACTTAATGTTCAACAAGTATAAAAACAAAAAGGGTTTGGGGGTTAACTCAAATATAAAGCTAACCAAAACCACCACCACACTCTATTGGATTTGTACAGCTGAAGTCTTAAGGTGCTGGGGTAGAGGAGGAAGGGGCAGAAAGGAAACATTTAATGAATACCCAGCACCTGTCTTGCACATTAGGTCTTCTATTTTCACAACAACCCAGTAAGGTAGACTGATTCTATTTCTATTTTGACAGATGAAGGAAATGTAACACAATTCTTCATCTGTACCAGTTTTACAGCAAGGCAAAGATGGGATTTGAACCTGAGTATTTCTGACTTCAAAGCCCATGTTTTTTCTACCATACTATGTCACAATGTATCGAAGGAAATTCTTGGATTCATAAGTCCTTACACTTTAAAGGGCCAGGATAAAAACAAAGCAT
Organism: Suricata suricatta; assembly: GCF_006229205.1. NCBI lineage: Eukaryota > Metazoa > Chordata > Mammalia > Carnivora > Herpestidae > Suricata > Suricata suricatta. The sequence continues at coordinate 67,780,805 of NC_043702.1, forward strand.
AGCCAGTCTTACTTTGATAGCAAAAATCACTTGACCAAGTACTAAAACATTTTAGATATGTACTATAAACAATCTATTCTTATCCTAACATCTGCTATAATAAAATGGTTGATGCACAAAATTTAAGTACTAAGTCTCTTAAATCCTTATCCATCTCAATAATCATCAGGAGTAGTGAATTAAATTTCAGTGCTCAGAAATGCTGTGCAGATCAAAAAGTGGAACTAATCACATCCTCTCTTACTCTGTACCAGTATTTATACAAATTAGGAAGTGTATCCCCTGGATAGAAGGCATCTAGTCCTCCCAGTGGATAGACCCTAAGTGAAGAGTAGAACTTAACACTAGATTTCAGTTGTCAACTGCCCCCTCACTGAGTGCCCTCGTACAATGCCCTAACTTCTACATAGCGGCCGTAAAGCTAGTAACACCTATGGCCAACAAACACAAAAATCAGCCAGTGTGCCCACAGTCTACATTTTGGAGAGTAACTCCCCAAATATACAGTTTGGTATCTGAAGGCAGTACCTACTTGATTTTCACTTACATTATTTAGATAAAAGAGGTAAAACTAACACAGGCAGAATGAAAGATTAGTAGGCATAAGGATAAAAAAAAATATTGAAGTTTAAATAAAATGATATCCTCATGCATCTTCCAATTTCACTTACTCACCTGCTGTGCAGCAGCAGCACATTCCAAATCACAGCAAATCGGCCGTGTTGAGTCTTCCTTTCACATGAGCCCCCAAAACTCAGCCTCAGTGAATATTAAATTCTCTCATATTAACAAATTTAGTTGGCAAGTTGAGGCCCCATATACCCAACATAAGATCTGTTTTATCAAGAGGGAGAACTAACCTTTTGAAAGGGTCAAATTGCAAACTAAACAGAATATACTTAAAATGCCATAGTATGTCAGATAGATAAAGGAGAAAGTTATACAGCTACAAAAGTCCCTAAAACATCACTACATAACTTTTAAGTTTACACTTAATAAATATATGATGGACTTAGGAAAATTTAGGCAATTCCTCATTAAAACAAGATTCATTCCCAAAGCCCATTCATTAATTGGCTATTTAAAATCTGCAACAGTTTCTCAGAGACGCATTGTTATAAACGTCTGATTCTATTTTATACTGTTATATGCTGTGAGCTAAATAAGCTTTCAGTGGCTGACCCGGGAAACCAGCCACCTTTTACAGCGGCATTTCTAGGACAGGACATTTTGGATTTACTAGCAGCACATACCTTATTTGTGTGCTTTTTGTATATCCCCATCCTGGTTTTCTATGCTCAAACCCTGCCAACCTTTCAAGAAGGAAATTCTGCCTACATTGGTACTTATTATCAGAGTAAGGTGCTATCTGTTCTAGATTAAGAATGGTTTGGACATAGACAAAGGGGTTTTCAGCTTACTTCTACACTGTTTTAGTTCATCTTTAGAGTAGAGCTTCATAATTTTCTCGGCATGACAACTTCAACAAAACAAGTACACAAGTCGTCATTAGAGTGAAATAAACTTCAAAATCAATCACCATTTAAATTATTTATATTTCTGTATTTGTTCATTCATGTGAATTATTAAACTTAATATCAGAAATGTCTTTGGGAGAATAGATACCTAGTCCCAATGAATGTGAGACTGGCTAAACCATTAGAATGTAAATACTAGTGAGAAGGAAAAGTAATAAACTTAGAACTGTAGTGATGCATGAGCAAAGGTGGCAGAAACTATGGAACAAAAATAAAGGCAGTTTATGAGAGGCAGTCAGCTATCATGTCGGAATGAATTGTGTACAACCATATTTGATGTAAAGGGACTGCTGCAACATTATAAAATAAGATCCTTTACTTAAATGGCTTCCTATATGATGACTGTATCAGAGAACTAAAAGCAACTAAAACCTACCCTCATCATATGTCACTGACACTGCCCAGACTGTTGAGAAGAGGTGAGAAGGTCTATCTCCATACACTCACTGCCATGGAAAAGCAGGTGTATTATAAAACACTTGGCTTACGAACTACATAATAACCTATTTAGAGGTTCTGATAGGTCAAAAAAGCTCCATGCTCTTAAAAAAGCATGTTTATTTAGATCCAAAGATAAGTTTGCTTGCCTTAAATTAATTTTTCACTGATGGAGTGCAATGTGGAGCTAAAGAATACCCATTAGATCATATTTTTAAATGGAGCTTTCTTTATAGAAATACAATAAATTCTGAAAAGAAACAAAACGTGTTTTATTGTTCCCTCTAGAATGAAGAACTGGGTTTTGGATAGCAAAAGAGTTTCTGCGGACTACCTTTTTTACCTTTTGAATTTTAAACTGTATAAATATATTATCTATGCTAAAATTAATTATTTAATTAAATTCCAAGTGCAGTATAAAGAACCAGGAGCACAGGTTATGAATATCAGTGCCTACGTTAACGCATTATAAAGCCTGGGCAAATTTTGAACTTTCTGGGCCTCAGTTCCCTCACCTACAAAATGGCCACAAAGGTTTCTTCCAGAGCAACTGTTTTATAGCTGTTCAATCAGTACTGAAAACAACGTTTTTCAAATAGCTTAACTCTGTCAGACAATGCAATTGTATTTAGGGCTCTACGTAGAGGCTCATGGTCCTTGCACAATGCATCTCTTTGCATCACGTATCTGTGCATCAAAGGTTACCAAATTTCCATGCAGTTTACAACCCAAGCTTCACTTATTCTATGGTTCTCAAGAAGCTGAAATCCTCTGAACAGTTTAAGTGGAATATAGTTTAAATTTTTTAGTTACTAAACTAAAATGCTTGTTAACTCTCAATCCTATACTTTTGACAATAATAGTCAAATATTCCAAGGACAAAATAATACAAAGTCTCATATATTAAACAAAAGTCTATAGGATAAGCTCTATACTTCGGCATATCAAGATTATTAATGGCTTCTCTTATTTAAAACACGAAAGTTAACATAAAATTTGTCTACCAGCTTTGTCTTGGGGTAGCTATTTCAAGATTGTTTTAGTGCTTTAAAAATAATGTTTTCTGTAAGTCATAAATGTTTCACAGTAGTTTAAGAAACATGGAAAAGTAAAAACAAGAAAAAGCCTCCATAATGCCGCCACCAAAAGTAATCAGTGCTAACATGTTGTTATAGGTACAAAGGCACAGTTTATAAAATGTGGATTTGCAAAGAGGAGACCTGTATATCCTATTTTATAACATATTTTGAACTTTCCTCAAATTATTAAACAATAATCTATAATATAATCATAATTTTCCCCACTACTGTAAGTATAATGGAAAAAAAAAACCATGTTAGAAAAGCATTAGTGACCACCAGTATAAGTGGTTCCTATCCCCCCTACAAGGAAGTTGGTTTAGGAGCAAGGCCCCTCTTAACACAAACTAATTTTCCTTTAAACTAAAAGTTTTATGGAAAGTCTTCTGATGCCCAAGTCAAAGATTCTGCTAACATATATTAAAATTCTATTATAAATATTACCATTCATTTCAGGTTCTTATGGATTGCTTTCTTTCTAGCTTGTCTGAGAAAACTAAGAAAGAGCTTTAAGGTGTGGCTTTGTTCTGTCACTCGTTGGCTTGATCCTATTTGAGTGTTTTAGTATTGAAACTGTCTTAAAACTGTAAAGCACCCAGATAGATGTCATTCTGATGGGCGCTATATAAACTGTGAAATAAATATATTTACAGATTTTAATTACAAGGCAAAACAAGCTAAAATGAAAGGGAAAACAATGATGTTGTAGCTATTATATAAATACACAGGTCCTTCTAACTTGGGTTTGGAACTTGCTTTATAAGGTCCACCTTAAATGACACACTGTAAGGTAGAACTGAAAAACATAAACTGGACTGCTGTAGAAAAAAACAGATTTTAATATTGATTTTACTCAATTTTGTAAAGTTAAAAAGCAGTGTTTACATTTAAGACGTGAAATTGGCAACAGGTGGCTGTTGACTTGCAATTAGTAAAAACTTCTGGCAAAAATACACCATGTAGTAATCACAATGATCTTGAATTGTGAGATGCTACTTAACCTTTTGCAAAAAAATAATGAAGCAGTATGATACTATGGGGGTTTATAAGAAAGGTCATTATCACAGGCTAAACAGGCCCAATAATATATTCTCTTGGAACATACAAGCATGGGCTTGTCTGCACCCAATCAAAAATACTGGTAGCTTATTTCATACTCATTAAACTCTGCAGTTTTCTGTGACTTATAAAAAAAATTTTACACAAAAACAACACACCTCAATTCTTTGAAACAAAACATTTCACTCTGATGAAAATTTCAGACAAGTAACTGCTACAAAAGTAAGCATCTAAAGGTATAAAGTTCTCAGAATGTAACCAAGGCTTAACCATGGTTAACTATCAAAGCCACAACTCCCCAAAGACAATCATATGACAGAGCAAGGTTTCAGAAGGCTAGAAGCAATAGCTACTAAATGTCTTTGTCCTATGTGTTCTATTTAACCAAACATGGTATTTCTGTCTGTTTAATTAATCTTCAGAGAAGCAATTAACTATACAGACACAGGTTGTGGTACATTTTAAAACACATTTAAAATAATCTTTGAAAACAATAAAGATCTGTGTAAAAACAATGAGACAAGCGAATGATACAAAGAAAACATTAATCACTCAGGAGGATACTAAATGCCCACATAACTGCAATAATGATGGTTGACAGTATTAGAAAGAACAAGATATAAATGAATCAAAAGTAATATACAGACTTGTTCTGTAGAATATGTTTTAAATGTGGAGATTAAACAAAGAAAAGGTAGAAAATTTTAAGTACCATTTAGGAATTGTCTCAAGGCATATCAATTTTTCCATTTTTCAATGCTATGAGAAATGTCTACTAACCAATCAGGAGTGATACCTAATGCATTCTCCCTGAAACTTGTGTCAGTCCTTTACTACAGTGTTAATCATGCAAAACCGTAAGGTACTCTCAAGATAAAGGCTCTCCTATGCTCCCAAAAAGGGTATCCTCAAACTATGTTAGGAAAGTTTAAAGACTCCACTAAAAACAGACTCATAAATGAGCAAATCTAACTTTTGCAACATATTTATTTCCACAATCATCCTCTCAACCACAAGAAAAACTAACTGCAAACAAATTAAAATGCTACGTTATCAGATCTTAATATGGCCATTTAGAATAGTCTTTTTAAATGTAAAACAGAGTCTTAACACATTATCAAATACAAGCATTACCTGGATAGATGGCTTGTTTAAATGACCCAGATTTGAGGTTGTTTGTCTTGGTTCATGTCCTAAGACCATCATATTAGCATTGATCAATCTGAAGGCATCAATAACAACCTGTAAAAATAAGGTGTCAGGTCAATTCTTTTTTAAAAAGCAAGTGATGATGCCAAGCAACAGTGGACAAGGCATGATCAACTTGCATCTGTTTCTGGCCTATTTCCAGAAAATCATTTAATTATAATATTAATAAAAAAGAACCTCCTGCTGACTGTGCCATCAGCACACCACCCTCTATCTTGTAATGTAAGGTGACACCAATTATTGCAATTTTCATGAAGCAGTAAAGAAAAACATTAACTTTGCATCTTTGGTATTGAAATACATCATTACTAAACTTACAGAACCAAACAGCCTTCATTGGTGTGCATATGTTTGTCACCTAAATTTTACCTAATCAAAATGAATGACAAAGAGAAACTAAAACTGAAAGTGAGCACCAGCTAAGGGACCACATGTAAAGCCCAGCCCTGTCACATCAATTATACTACCACAGTACTTGAAATGACAACAAAATTACAGCCAGCAAGGCACTTGCTCCACGTATTCTCTTCTAGTCAGATACCTTTTACTTCTTGTGACTATAAAAGACTTTATACCTTGTCTGATGGCCTTAAACATACAAGTCACTGTCAAGAATAGGAGGCAAATACCAAAAACCAAGGTCATCTGTGCTTTAAGCCAGGAACATGGTATTAGAATGATATGGCTCTAAGTTAATAGTAAAGAAATAACAGTAGGTATCATCTTTTTCTAAGTGTATTCAATATTTCCATTAAAAAAGTACAAATTCTTACATGATACACTATTATCTATTAGTTGTTTTATATTAAGAAATTTAACAAGTCACATAGCATCCTAACATTTTTTTCCGTTCATTCTCATGGATTTGATAGAACTCATTGAAGTTTTTAAAAAATTTTTTAAAATGTTTACTTATTTTTGAGAGAGAGAGAGTGAGCAGAGGAGGGTCAGAGAGAGAGGGAGACACAGAATCTGAAGCAGGCTGCAGGCTCTGAGCTGGCTGTCAGCACAGAGCCCAACGTGGGGCTCGAACCCACAAACTGTGAGATCATGACCTGAGCTGAAGTTAGAGGCTTAACTGACTGAGCCACCCAGGCGCCCGTCATTAAAGGTTTTATATGTTGTGAAGTTTGACGTAAAGCACTGGGACATAAGGCAGATAATTCTTTCTGGAAATTTAAGTCAATTACCTACAGGATAAACTCAATGCTTTTGTCACATAAAAAATTCTTAAAGCAAGATAATGTATTTTTCTAGATTTGCCGTAAAGTTGCTTTAACTGAGATTTATTAATGTTATAAAAGCTACCATCAACTACACTATTTCCCATCTGTATTAGTTGGAGTATAGCTGAGTAAGTTTAGCTAAGTAAGAGGTAGAAAATGAAATTTATTCCTGTTAAGCCACATGCAATCTAAATCAAATCGGAAAAATCTGATCATAGTTAAGTATGTATTCATACTGTATACTAAAGAACAAAATCTAAAGAAAGAAAAAGAATATCGCCCATTCTCAACAAGCAGTGTCAAGAATACAAACTTAGACCAAAGCATTACAAGTATCCACTCTGGCAGGCCAAAAAAAAAAAAAAAAAAAAAAAAAAAAAAAAAAAAGCAAAAAACCCAACTTTGAATTTTGCTTTTTATTTCTAACAGTCTGAATTTCCCCAAAGAGTCCTGCTGCCTCAAAATAAAACCAAGTATCCCCAGAACATACATGATTTAATAGTTTGTGAAAACTTTTTTCTTTCTCTACAATAACTGAAATTCAGACTTAACTTTCACATTTATATATAAATAAATATGACCTAGACTTATAGCTCTTGCTTATACTTAAATTTTTTATTTATTTTCATAGAGCAATAATAAAAATAGGCACTAATATCAGATATGCTTTAGTAAAATATTATAATTTCAAGCACTTGCTTAAAAAACACAAAGTAAAATTTTCTACTAAAAACACATAAGATAAAATTAAAATGTAAGTAAAAGGGGAAAAATTACATAGATGTACTTAAATAAATGCAGGATTAAGAATTTCCATCATTTAAGTGTTGTGGTCAACTTAAGAGTAAAAGCATCATTTTGGCCCAACTGTTTTTAGAAATCTTTGATTCTATTTTAAAATTTTAGTAAAATCCTTTGTAGAAAAAAACCAATCCTACAGAACTATGAAAATTCCATCATATATCACAATAAAATGCCTATGTATTTTTTTATCCTCAACACTTTTAACCTAAAACAGCAGGCAGCTATTTTACATGCAAAAATCTCTGCAATATTTCTCTGGAATATTATAAGCAGGTGTGAAACTTCATAAAAAGGAAATGAAAACACCAGCTAAGTAGGTATTATCAGTTAGAAACAAATCTAAAACTGAAAAAATTATGTTAAATGATAAAACATTTAGAAAGTGATATACTGTTCAACTAATAAATGATGGCCTATCTGAAATGACATGCTTAGATAGATAATTCCTGAACAGCAATACGATAGCCAATAGGAGAGAACACTTTAACTACACCAAGATTAAAGGAATTTGCTGCCATTGCTATAGCAACAGTCTTAAGGAAACTAACATGTTCAACAACCTGCAGACCAAAATTAGATTTAGTATGCAACAAAAATATAAATATGGCAATATAGTCTACATTTTAATTTCTGTACAATTTTATAATTGCCTTTTGCGCTGTGAGAATAAGTGGGTTTCTCCTTTAGAGCAACCTATCAAAATAGACTCGTTAATGTCCAGTGCACTAATGGTGAAGAAGGTGTTAATTATGCCACAGTAAGATTCAAGAAAAAGCCCTGGTGAGCACTTGGAGGTGTGTATAAGCTGAAGGCATTTCTCCATGTTTATGTATTTGCACCATGATGCAACAGAATGACAGCAAAGTGGTCACTCCATGGATAAGAACGGTATCTTAGATACAACACACTGCACAAAGAGCCCCCAAAGATTAATTAAGGTATGGGGGAGGGGACAGAGGAAAGAATCCATTTTTGGAGCTATATGAATTTTCTAAACAGTTTGTTTTAAAATACACACACATTAAAGCAGTTCAGTTTATATCTTATAAATCCAAATAGTAATTTAGCCAAAACTCTTTGCGCAAAAACTACCTCATTAATATGTAATAACAAAAACTTCCAAACTAAAGTATAAAGAATATTTTCAGGAATATGATGCTAGACTTTTATAATTCCTTTCCATGCTGAAATCCTATATACCACATTGAATCTCTATCCACCAGCCTGACCATTTAATTTTTTCTGGTACAAGTGCCTTGAGACTTTTCAGAGGTCACTGCAACAGTAGACAGCTTATAACAAAACCATTAGCAGTTTGGCTAGCTTAGGGAAACCTCTTACTTTCCTTTTTTGTTTATTATCACTGCATGAATCTGCAGCATATGATAGTTTATAATTTCTCAGGCTTGTTAAATTCATGTTAAAGGTCTGTTTTCTTGTTGAATAAATTTTGTTCATATAATGCTGCCTATTTCATACACTCAGTCTTTAATAGCACCTTTGGTCTATGCGCAACTCACAGATCAAAACAGAGGACTAAAATAGGGGTTGATGATGCTATTTACATGTGTGATTCCTGCTGTCTTCTTGTTAGTAGCTTTAATATAATAGAAGACCTTGTCTGTTTTGTAATTAACACATCTTTACTGGAGAGATATTTGGAAGTGATTGCTGTGAATATACTGGTTAGTAAAATAAACACAATCACACACCACTTTCTGTTATCAGACAAATTTGTGAATTGTACACATTATACTCCAGATCAACAAACTGTGATATAACAGCCAAGTAGAAGACACATATTTATATAACCCTTTATTTTTCTGAAAATATGTATTCACTCTGACCTTGCAAATATAATTAGCTTGTGGGATGTGCAGATTTCAGTACCATGGTTGCTTTACTAATTGCAACTCTTGGAAATAGATACTAAATATTTGGAAGCTGCCAATACAAAATAAAAACTGCATCTTTTTTGTACATCTGTCTTAGCTTATAAAAGCAAAATAGTTTTAAAAACAATACTGTTTTCCATATTTATTCCAAGCACACCCAAGGGTCAAGGACCTATCTATCATTTCATTTTATTAACGAATCTGGTTTAGGACTCAAAACTGTAATTATTTCCAAATTCAGCTTAATCCATAATTTTTTGGCTTCTTTCATAAGTATCGTACAGTTTATCCAATATGCTATTTATTTTCAAATTCATATTTTCATATCAACTGCTAGGTCACTGAGAGACTAAATTTCTAAAGCATCAACCTATGTTTCCCAATGTTTACTTTCAAAGGAGGCTCTCTTATTAGCAAAGCTCTTAAAATTAGTTTAATACAAAGGTGTCTGAAAGAAAAATGCATAAGCACTTTTGGCAGTAGTTACCAGAATTATAATCTCTCTGTCTCTGTTTCTCTCTTGTACCAGTAGCTGCCTTTGGCACTTCCGTTTGCATGTATATTGAAGTCAATGACTATGGAAAGTGTTTATATATAAAATAAACAGAAATAGGTTTTTTTAAAAGCTTGAAACAAAAATTTTAAGACCTCAAAATCAATGTCAAATGTCAAAAAAAGAAAAAAAGTTGTAATTCAGTTACCAGTTACGTTACATACTTAAAAACATATTAACCCACTACCATATCTAATGACTATAAAAATGCTAGTGTAGAAAGAAAAGCAGCACTCCATATCAAATACCCTTTATCACCTAGAAATGACCTGTTATCAACTGCTTAGGCTGTTTCTAGATTCTTTAAAAATTAAGGGGGCATGTGACCTGGGAGTACAGTTGGGGTTTGTGACCCTTTCGTTACTTCTGCTGCCGTGCACCGCCAGACATCTATCAGAGAAAAACATCTTCTGTCTCCTGTAAGCCCACAGCATAAAAAATTCAAAGAAATCTTACTTTTTATGCCACTTCCAATGAAAAGCACTAAGAACTAAAACTGACTCATGCCAAATGCATATCACTGAATTGCTGTGATTTCTTAGTCTCAAGTTTGCAACACGGAAATTATTTATAAAATGTCAATTTTAGCTCTGGAAAAGAAATTCCTATGTGTATGTACATTTTCTTTCTTCATCCTTGGAGAACTGCTTACTGTAGCTAGAGATCTGTAGTACAACTTCAATATACTGGGAGAAAGGGGGGATGGGGTGGAACTAGCATAAAGTACTTTTTTTTGACAAGTGAAGACATGCATCAAAATGCAAACAGTAAAGCCACAAGTTTTAAACATGCATGCCTTAATGAAAACTAATGGATCTTTAGAAACTAGTATGGCAAAAGGTGATTAGAAATCTTTAGATTCATAAAACTTTATATAAAAAGAATACAATTAAATCATAAAGTGAAATTCAGCAGGACTTTTTCTGGTATGCACATAGTCAGTCTGGTATAGGTACCTAAATGCTTGAGACACAGGATTCAGAATCCTAAGTCACAACTGTGGCTCTTCAATGGCTAGCTCAGCGATCCATGGTAAGTTATTTACGCTCTCAATGTCACCATTTGCTCATGAACGACACCTCACAGAGCTAGTGATAAGATTAAATAAAATACACGTGTACCTGCCACTGTAGTTCTTAGTGTTATTAACTGTGGCAGTCACAGAGTTGCCCAGCTCAGACCTCTTTTCAGACAGAAGCTGCTGCAGAGAGCAGAGCTGACTCACCACCTCTGCATGCTACACCTCTGGACCTTCTGGGAGTTCACCCTACGTCATGTTTTCCTTGGGCTACTTCCAGATAATGAGGGAGCACAGGGGCGGGTACTAGAACCAAGGATTCTTTTAAAGGGCAACTTTGTTCCCATGTCTGGCTGAAAATTTCTCAGACACATGCTACAGTTTGATATGTCCTAACCCAATTCTACCTTCCCTTTTTCCTTCTACAGGGTCAGACCTGTACTGCTGTCTGAGGGGTCTCCCCTTTATCCATTACAGATGTTTACCGTAATAAATCTCTTCCACAACTAATCCCATTTTGGTACCTGCTTCTTGGAACACCCACACTGATCTGGTAAACAAAATAGAGTACTGCTACCTCAATAGTGTTAAAATTAGAAAAAAGCTACTCCCAAAACCAAATCAGAATTATAAATTTGGCATCCACAAGCACTTGACATAGGAAAACATCAATAGAAAATCAGGGAGAAACATTTTTGAATGTTTATTATTTATTGCTGTGAGACAGAGAGAATATGAATCTGAAGCAGGCTGCAGGCTCCAGGCTCTGAGCTGTCAGCAAAGAGCCCAGTGCAGGGTTCGAACTCATGAACCATGAAATCATGATTTGAGCCAAAGTCGGATGCTTAACCCACTAAGCCACCCAGGTGCCCCAAGGAAGAAACATCTATAAAGACATCTATTTCCTTAGGAAAATTCCTAATTAAAGGTTTTTAAAAAGTATACAGTTGTGCTAAATATTATCTCTTTGTAAAAATGACAATATGCCTAGAATCTTGACACTCCAGCATAACAGATATTTCTAGATTGTGACAAACACTAAACTTAAAAATTGAATTTCTCAGGGGACTATTAGTGATAAAATAGACTACCACCTCTGAGTCACTGGTCTGATACCAACTCAGAATACCCATTCTATTTGGTGGTTACTCACCCATAGTCTATATAAAATGAACAAGTAACTTCAGATTTCTTGCCAGTACACAAACTAAAGTTGGTATGCTTATTGACAGGTCCACAACAAGGAAGGAAATGAAAGGCTTTAGAGACCAAAGGCTGGAGCTCAACCATGTTAACAAGATAGTAGGGCAGGCGGATAAGAGGAATAAAGGACTTAGATACATTTCATGTGCTTCAAAGAAAAATGCAAACATATCCTTCAAACTGCCATTTCTCAATAGGCAAGGTCATTTTTGTAAGAAAAATATGTAATGGTTAATATTTTGTTGTATATCATTGCCATATATTTTTATTGAGCAGATTTGTTAAATACTGTATAGAAATTATCTTGTTTAATCCTCTCAACAACCACGAGGTTAAGTATTAATATTCTCAATTTATGGATAAGAAAACAGGCTCAGAGAAGTTGGATAAACTAAATGAGATGACACAACAAGCAAGCGATCCCGCTACGATTTGTACGTACACAGCATGCGCGAGCCAGTGCTCCTCATCACGAAGCTATTTGATGTTAACACTTTCTCCTATCACAAAAGTAAGAAAAGACTACTACTAGATCAGTTACTTGACAGCAGGTTTGTGTCTTACTCGCCATCAAATAAATGTCCATTCCCCAGGAGAGTACTTGGCATACATAATATGGTATAGAATAAACACCTATGAAAACCAAGAACTCCAAGGAAAGCATTTTATATAGTTTTATCATTCATGTTCATTTTCCCTCAAAAAGGGGCATTCATTATCTATAAATATTTAATCACTAGCTTTATAAAATATGTACTTCCTATCTCCTATCACTGATCATTTTTGAAATTCATAAAATACTCTTCCATGGCATACCCAAACGTCACAAGTACCGGCCTGTGTTTATTCTGGAATAAAAACCACATACAGTAAAGCAATTTGGAATGTAAGAAGCACCAGTGGGCATCTATTAATTAGCTTACTAGTCATCTAAGAATAGTCATTCAGGAATCAACTACGAGCTACAAGACCTACCCCCAGTGAAAAGACCGTATTAAATCTATTAACACTACGTCCCAGGTACGGAAACATCTTCAACAATTAACAAGGGCTAGTGTCAAATCATTTCAATATGACTTTTTATCAATATGATTTTAAACAATTGCTGTATATCTGGATTATGGAAAGGTTTCTCTACAAAGTGATGGTTTCCATCTGCTGGTACAATACCAGCATTAAGGACAGTGTTAGATCCTGTTCTTCTCTATGTCTCCAGTGGATGCCTGGGACACAGTAGTGATCAGGAAGCACCTGTTAAGTGAATGAGCAGGGATCTTTAGATTGAGCAAAGGAAAGTATTCAAGAATCAAAAGTCAATCAATAATAGGGGCGCCTGGGTGGCTCAGTTGGCTAAGTGTCTGACTCTGGCTCAGGTCATGATCTTGCGGTATGTGGGTTCGAGCCCTGTGTCGGGCTCTGTACTGACAGCTCAGAGCCTGCAGCCTGCTTCGGATTCTGTGTCTCCCTCTCTCTCTGACCCTCCCCTGCTCATGCTGTCTCTCTCTCTCTCTCTGTCTCTCAAAAATAAATAAAAGACATTAAAAAATTTTTTTAAGTCAGTAAATAATATTCTTACAGATAATGGAAAGAGTTTTAAAGGTTTTCCTATATCTGTACTGAAACAACGTAATCTGAACTAATTTGAGGCAGATTTATATCACTCAAAATGCATAGCAAGTACTAAACAACAATAAAGTAGCTCAGAGACTACATTACTAATATAGAAACTATAAATTAAAAGAACTATACTAAAAACCGTTAGTTCTAGATAAGATTTGTTTCTTAGAATTTTAAACATAAAATTGCTTTAATATTCATAGCTGACAATTTCTGATTGTATCAGCTAAATAAATGTTATAAACTATTAAGCTTGTCTATCAGGAACAGTGTAGGCACATTAGCATCTACAATTTCTTAGATAGCCTCACAAATCAAATCTGAGAATTTTATAAAACTTCAAATTGATAATAAGAGTGTAAAACAGGAAGCAAACAAAAGATAATATAGTAACTAAACTTGTTCCAAGAGTTGGATGGGTATGCTCACAGAGCTATATTAGGAGTGGAAATAGAATTTTTATGTGTCCTATTTTCTATTTTTCTCTTGCAATCTGGAAAAGTAGATGAAGAAAAGGTGTGTGTGTGTGTGTGTGTGTGTGTGTGTGTGTGTGTGTACAATTTGAGATTAGGACTATCCAGCCCTAACTGACCCTTATGGGATACTGATCAAAAAAGAAAAATCTTCTACAGGTATTCTGAATATCTTTCACTATCTTTAGAAGGCAAATAGCATGTCACACAACTCTAGCTCTGATTACATTACACAAAGTTCATATTCATCAAGGCTAATATCGATGAACTGGCTCATTGACCTTATCAATCTTCAATTTCACTTATTTAATAAATGATTCTGTGACCAATAACTTAAAAATTACTAAACCTCATAAAATTAACCAGTTTTATATGCTAAAAGCCAGAACTGGTAATAGCTGATAATTGACACATTCATTCTTTCATTTTATTTTATAAACATTTATGAAAAAAAATTTTTTTTTACCAGACACTACATAAATTTCCAGATAGGAAAACATTTCTCCATTAAAAGAGGCCCCAATTTTGTTGGGAAGGTAATACATAGGCAGATAAACAAAACAGGTTTGGCTGTAATACATTAATCACTTCAAAGTTCTGACTGCAATTCAAAGGCCAGAATTTTAATGTAGTTATTTTTCTCTTCATCAGCATGTCTTAGAGAAATAGGTCAGAAAAAATAGTAACTGCTCAATTAAAAAAAAAATCAGCTGAGAAGAGTATTCTTAAATTAGGAAATACAAAATACAAGGGGAAGTTTTCATTTCTTTTGTAGTCATTACCTTCATCTTCTTAAAGTGAGAAAGTTAATGTATAGACTTGTTCTTAACAAAATTGCCAGAAATATTAACTTCTATATGTTAAATATGCTAGTCGTCTCTTTAAAAACTATCAATTATTTTAATCTTCAGAATATAATGTCATTTGTTGCACATTTCCTCTATGGCATGCACACTCTACTCATTACATATATCACTTCATAATACCATGAGAGAGGTACCAAAATCCCTGTTTTGGATGAGAAAACTGAAGCCCAAGATTCGGCAACTTGCTCAAAGTCATATTATAGAGAGGAGAGAGTGGTAAAAATGGGATTCGAATGCAGGCTTGAATCCAAAGCCTATGCTCTTCATTACTCTATGCCCTCCCTTTATGACATATATTTTCTTAACAATAAGAAGAAAAAGCTAAAACAAAACTATTTTTGAGCAGTTTAAAATCTCCATCATCTCAAAACTTCTAATACAAAATTTTTGGATATGTAAAGTATTTGCCCTCCTTACCCTGAAAAAGACAAAACTTTCTAAATTTCTGAAAATAAAAGGTAAACTCTCATAATGTTCATTCCCTAACTCTTTCCTCCAATATTTACATTTATTCTTCAAAGTCCTATCTTTTTTTAAAAATGCTGACAAAAAACCAACAATAACAACATCAAAAACTGTGCATTTTACATTCTAACATGTCTGTAAAGGAAGCATGAAAGAGGTTAAGTGTGCAACCTGGAATAGAACTGCTTCTACGTTCTTTCCAGAAGGTAAAAACTTCTCTTTTCTGAGCGAAGTGCTATCAAGACTCGGTCCAAGCTTCATTTACTTTGTGTAGTCATACCAATTTCCTTCTAATTTAATTTGCATTTACTACGTTTGCTATACAAGTACTACTTTATTCCATATTGGCACATACAAGGTTCTGAATAAGTATCTGCTGGATTATTTCTCTCTAGCAACCATCTTAACACTTAGTTACAAAAACAAAGCAGTATCAGTATAATTTTATTTTATCAGTATGCAACATAGAGTTATCATGCATGTAACTGTCAGAATGTTACCTGGCTCACTAATGACACTAAATGTATATGACTTATCTTCTCAAAAAGATAGACTTTAAAAATTTTTATACCAGAATCAGTACACAGGCACATCAGATGTACTTAAGAAATACCTGCTGAGAAATTGAGGATTTCAGATTGAATAAAAATTTCTCAAAACCCAGCCAACGTGACGATTTATATGGACTAAAGGGTTATGAGATTTTTTTTTCTTTTAATGTTTTCAAAATAGAGAACAAAGCATGAAGATTGTTAATAGCAAGTAACATCTGAACATAGGAATTGTGTTAAGAAAATAGGTTCTTAACATTAGTAATAGTTGCATGGTAGTTTTACGATTTTGTACAGATATCATTCCTTTTGCCCTAAGGAAGCAGTATAACCACGTTACATGTTAAATTAACTTTGAAATTTGCTGCTCAATCAAGTCCAGTTGTGGGCTAAATACTCAGGATAACAAAACTTGAAGCAAGAGGCTATCACTTTACCACTTGATAAGTGAAGTTTAAAATATCTGAATATGCATATTTTACAAATAAACAAAAACAGAAGCTTAACAACTATTTCACTGAGAAGTTTAGAGTGAGACTCACCTGTAATTTCTATAGCTTGCTCTCCATTTAAATCATGCGTTAGTATCATTTTCCACCTGTATCATTTTTACACATTTACAGGATTGCATAAGATACAGAATACTGTGGATTCTTTACCATATAGTATATCTTATTCTTTATGTAGGTCTCAATGTTTGGCTCTAGGGATGTCGCAAAAGCTGACAGGAACGGATCTGTCTAAAATTTTTTTTAGTTAACAGAACAAATACTGTATGAGAAAAATCAATTAATAAATAACTACCATAAATAGCATAGGGAACTATTGAGAACTTAAACAAAATGTGTAGCCCCTTCCCTTGACTTACACTGAAGGAAGTAATACCTATCCATGTAAGAAAGGGCATGGTAATGACCTCTAGTACTCATTTTCCAATTCTGGGTTACTCTAATTATACAGTTCATAACTGTCTAATATTAAAGAGCCATTAAAACAGTTTGAGCTCTGAAGTTTTATAGACCTGATTTGTATCCTTGTTCTGCTGCTTAATAATGCTATGACTTGGGGGTGCCTGGGTGGCTCAGATGGTTAAGCATCCAACTTCAGCTCAGGTCATGAACTCATGGTTCATGAGTTCGAGCCCTGCAGTGGGCTCTGTGCTGACAGCTCAGAGCCTGGAGCCTGTGTCTCCTTTTTTCTCTCTCTGCCCCCATCCCCAACGGGCGCTCTATTTTTCTGACTCTCTTTCAAAAATAAATAAACATTACAAAATAAAAATAAAAAAATAATGCTATGATTTTGGCCAAAGGAATCTCTTTGACCCCCCCTTTTTTTACTTTTCATTGATAAAATGGAGTAAAAATAGTGCCTCTGTCTCTAGAATTACTAAAGAATACATGAGACAAGTTGAAATATTTATCGCCACAATACTTGGCACACAGCAATAATTCCATAAAGTTACAGTCAAGTCACTATAAAAGGAAACCAAACATTATGAGTTATTGAGATTACAAAGAATTAGTGCTTACCTCATCACTCAGAAACAGGTAATATTGAGATTTATAAAAAATGAAAATGTAAAATATACAGGAAAGAGGTATTAAATGAACAGAGACTCAATGTGAAAATTTATATATAGATTGTCATTTTACCTCTTGATCTAATCATTGTCTTACTAAATATTTTGACAGCTTTGATAAATCACATGCAGGGAAGGGGAGAGGGAGAATCCTATGTTACTCTTCATTTTTTGTAAGTTTATATACTTAAGTGTGGCTTACAGTTTTGAGAATCTTGAAGCATAAATTATAGTGAAACTCAGATATCCTACAAATGAGATTACATTATTGAGAAAGAACTGGATCCTCATTTCAGGTAATATTAACTGTACAAATCTATGTTGGGTACAAGAGTGATGTGAATCATCAATGATACATATTTATATTAAATTTTTCAAAAATATTTTTCATGACATACAAAACTAGACAATGGTAAATATGCTTTGTAAAGTAATGTTAGATCTATTATTTTGAAAAAAAAAAAACTACATTGACCATATGACAATAGTCATGTCAGACAAGTATTTTAATGAAAGCCATTCTTTTAACATGACTTATGATTAATCAAAAATAAACAATGCAAAGTCCAATGTTATAGAATACTTAAACTAGATTTAGAAACTAAAATTGCCATTTAAGATACTATAAACAAGTATCAGATACTATAAACAAGACAGAACTCTATACTTAAAATTAAGCTTCAATTATCTTTTATAAATATTGTGGTGGGGGTACTTTACTGGTAATTGTTATATTTCTAAACTAATAATTATTACTTAAATGAGTTGTGAGTTATTAAAAAGATACCTTAGAAGAGAATTAAACTTAAGAACTATCATACTGTACTTTAATTCATAAAACAATATTCAAGGATTTTCAACTCCTTTTATCTATATTAGTTAAGTAACAATATAATTAAAACAAATAAACTGAAATATAGATATACAGCAAACGTCAGAAGTGATCCACTCTGAATTATCTGGTACACCGATTTCTATTATTGTTTTTGTGGCTAGTTTCCACCTCTGAAAAACTAAATCACATCTAATAGGATCATGATTTAGAGAAGACTTCAATTTTTATTCATCATCATGATACGATGTCTGAAAGTGTTCAACTTCAAATTTATAACAGATGAAAACTCCACGTTTAATAGCCATACTTAGTTTGTTTGAGCTGGTGAGCAGATATAAATGTAATCTGCAATACTAGCAAACTCCAGGTCTGATAGATAGCAAGCTAATATTTATTTTTAAGTGCTCTAAAAATTATTTGTAAAAGCTGCATAAAAAGGATTCCATAAATGTATTGTGATTTTATTTTAACAATTATTCTACACTACAATGGAAGTACATGCTCAAACAAGACACCTCAGCAGTATTTTAAAGCAGTAACCACCTAGCCAATTTCTGTATGTTCTGTAGTTTTTCTAATCCACTCTCCCTGTGGTTGAGCAAAATCGAATTGCCTCTCACATTTGCAGACAGCTCTGTGAAGGTGATAATAGAGCTGCTCCCTGCTGTCATGAGGCAGGAAATAGGAAAATGGCATATGGGGCTAGAAAGAAAGAAATAAAAAAAAGAAAGAAAGAGAGAACGAACGAAGGGGGGAAAAAAAGAACTAAACAAGAACAAAAGATTTCAACAAAGAACAACTATAACCCAATATGCTTTGCAAGTTAATCTCTTTTCTGAATCATTTAGCATATTTAATCATTCATCTGTGTCCTCACTCCAAAAATGCGAATGGCTGATACCAGTCTTTGGGTCAAGTTTTCATTGTCTAAAACATTTGGAACATCCAACTCCAGAATATGTTCTGCACAATGTCTGCAAAACAGAGAGTCTTTAACTAGATATATAAAATGTTGTGCCAGTCCCAAATTCACCACTTTAAAATAAAGGAAGGTAGAACAATGTTTACTAAAATATTAATTAAAATATGCATAGCAGGCTTTTAGTGTGGTTTAATGTTCCTAAATCTACAAAATAAAGTCAAATTTAAAAATAAACATTTATGACTAGACAGTAGCTGATTAATGTGGAAACAAATCTCCAAATAGTTATACTGCTAATAATACCAAGACACATTTTTCGACTTACACAGTTTTGTTTGTTTTTTTAAGTACACAGTCAGGGTTTTTTTGTGTGTGTACAAATCCTGCTCTAAACAAAAGAAATTTTAATCTAATGTATCTGTAAACAGAATGTGGCAGTAGGTGCTAATAAAGAGAGAATCTACACTACCTTTCCTTTTACACTCTGAATGGGATCCACAACCACTGCCACAGCTCTCTCCGACAAGGCTTCAAAGCTCTGCTGAGTGTTGATATCCACACCAGAAAGCCAACAACCAAAGCCAGGGTGACTGTGATACCAACCAACAACCATCTCAGGCCTGAAACAAAGAGGGCATTCAGCAGTTCAGAACAGAACAAGTAATACTCATCTATGCCATGAAAAGAAACAACACACTAACAGGGTATAAATTAAGAAGAGATGAAAAACACACAGGTGTGAAAAAGCACCATTAGAAACACTGAAATCATACACCATATTATCCAGAAAACATGGAAATGAATAAGCATGACAAAGGAGTGCTATCATTAAGAGATGCACATTAGCAGTGGTAGATAAGGCTTTCAGTTTTTCACCTTGTTACCACACTTTTTCTGAGCCAGTTTTTACCCTTTCAGCATTCAAGTAAATATCCACTCTTTAACTCCTTAGCTCTGGGAATAGGATTTTCCAGGCAGAGTACATTGTTAACAATGGACACCAGGATCCACTGTTGTGAAAGGATTAAATATCAATTAAACCAGCAGTAGAACTAGGAACTCAGTCAAAAACCAATTTGCACTGTTCTGCTCAGCTGCTGAGCCTTTTGCTAACATTAATTTTGAAGTTTCTTCCACAGTAGAAGAATTTGAGCAAGAGAATGACAACTATTGAGAGATTTAATCTAGGGAAAAACCTGAAAAATATCTGAATTCCACTTTCTGTCTTTAAAAATCATATGCCTAATATAATTAAATATTCAGAATCTTATTTAGTCACAACTCTCTAATACATGGAACATACAAGCTCTTTTAATTATAAATGACTAGGCAGTAACTCCATATGTTAAACAGGGAAGCTGCAGCCCAAGCTTACTATGTGGTGGTTGAGAATTTTAACATGAGGCAGTTTTCTCATTGGCAAATTTCTGTGATTCTAAAAGAAAGAGAAACTAGATAGATGGTACACAGCACTCACAGTGATAATTTTACATTAACTACATGGCTTATTTTTCCAGGTATGATACTCATAAACATCCAGATTTTTAAAATGCATTCCTAAAAATATTTCCCATTACTCTTTCATAAAATCAGTTAAAATACTTACCTTCCTGTCTGCTTCAACATATCTAACATTTTGGCTTGGAACACTGGATCAACTGCTTCCACACTGACACCCTGGTTTAGATAGGAAGAAAAGTAACTAGCTTTTAGAACTATAAATAAATACCCAGAAACAGTTCTTACAATCTAAATCAACAAAAACTACCAAAAAACCCCAAAACAAAACCCTATGTATATTATTTGGGGATACCAAAATAATTTTATAGGCTTTGATACTCATAATTGATTCCCATTTATGTCATTCAATTATCAGCTATACTTTAATAAGCTTCTAAAATTGCCATGTACCAAACTGCTGTTAGCTAATGAGTTAGGTTTTCGGGATCTTTATGGCCATGGCCACACACACACACACACACACCCAGAAATACACACACACACACACACACACACACACACACACACACCCAGAAATACACACACACACACACACACACACACACACACACAAATGACAGAACCAACTATTTTTGGTTAGACCTATCTTGGCAAACATACTTCCAAATGCCATCCTGATACCTGATAAGCATTATGTCCCTTCCATCTCATTCAGAGTTCTACACTACTCAGCTATTATAATCACCTAAATATTTTTTGTTCCTCAGCAACATAAATACTTTGAAGAAGAAAAACAGTTTATGAGTTTCCCAGAGTTGTTTTTGTTTGTTTTGTGGGGTGGGCTGGAGGGGAGGAAGCTGAGTGAGTGCTTCAGCAGGAACTACTTGGTAGATTAAACGCTTGAGGGGAAATACATACTTTTGAATATCATTTCAAATATAAAACAATCACAAATAATTCTTCATTACAGATGATCTATAACCAAGTCTTTTAAATACTGCATTATCTTGCTAGTTCAAAAGATTTTAGAGCATGGAAGAATTAAAGGCAATCATGTCATCTCTCCAGTGATAGATCACTGTCATTATAACTCCTACAAGGCTTTCTTCTAACATCAGGAATTTAATTCTAATCTATTTCAATAAACCGGTTAACTATTAAGTACTTCCTTCCCACCAAAACAAATGATACTCTGAATTCTAACTGAGAAAGCATCCTCAAGGACAGGGGTATGCAATCTGTTGCCTATAGGTGTTTGTTTGTTTTAACATTTTTAAAGGGGTTTAAAAATAAAAAAACACAGAAGTAGGAGACAGAAACATGCTTTTACAGAAAGTTTGTTAATAACTCTTGGGCCAGAAGAAAACCTTTCTTATCTACTACATAGAATGAACACAAAGATCAAAGTCTTCTCTTTCAAACTGCCAAATAAACATTCAGAAGGAAATGATATTAAAGCTTAAGATCTCTTTATTATAACTGATAAAGACCACATATAACAGAAATACTAGTTAATTTTATTATGTTTTTCATATTCTGACATGAAAAGATAAATACATGTAACAACAGCCTAAGACATAAATGTAAATCTTTAGATACACAGTGTTATCTCCCTATATCCAAATGTACAAAATAAATACAAGGGATAGCCAGGTGGACAAAATCAGCAGGTCTAAATTAGTTTACCTCAACAAACGTCTATTTGGAGTATATTTTTCTGTATTTTGCATTATTTACAAACACACTACAATCTGTAGTAACTACTCTATTTAAAATGGTTATGAAACATATACATTGCACTATTTAAAAATATAACTTGTTTCTCCTCTATTATCTACTTTGTTGAAGTATACTTATAGTTAGGAGTCTCAGAGCCAACAGCTGTATGACAACAATTTCTTTAATCTAGTTATTTTACAAGGCTCGATAAGAGAAATGTTGAATATTAGGGAAAAATTCCATTAGAAAAATATACATGTTACATTTTTCTAGGCAAACAGATGAGAAGGATATGTGTATAGGTTTTTGTAAGAAAGGTGGAATAGTTACTGTTTTGGGCCATCTTCTTTAGATCTAAGTCCACACCTATTCACACAAATCCAGTACATTAAATAAAATACTAAAATTCCAGAAGGATTAATACAATGCATTCTAAAAAGGTAAAGTAGATGACTTCCAAAATTTGTATGTAAGAAATGCTTCCTCTATAAAGAAATTACCATGCCTGGGCAAAAGAACTAAAGTTTGTCATAGTTTTTTGGTTTCTTGAAATTTAACATTTTGACTCGGAAAAGCTTAAGAGTCATTTACCACCATCTATAAAAAAAAGGGACCATATTTCAAAACAATAGGAACAAATTGTGAGGACTAGATAATGTATGTGAATTAAAAATCCGAGTCTCTAAAACCTTCTGAAGTGGAATTAATACCCTACTATTTTAGGCAATTAACATAAATCCAGGATGCAATGCTAGTTAAAGCTGAAAGTATGAGTAAAAGGATTTAATACTAGCATCCTTCAGTTTGTGGACTTACAGGGAATTAAAGATGCACTCAAAAGATGAATGATTTAATTCAATTCAATACATTCTAGAAATTTCTATCACTAACATTATGATGGATTTTTCTTATCAGGAAGAGAAAATATCATATGATGAAAGTGATTTTGCATAGGAAAAGGAAAGAGAAAAGAGACACATTTACTTACAGCAGGCAACCATAAAAAGTACTCACTGTTCCTGACTGTGGCATGGCAAACACATCAATCACTCTGACGGTGTAATCATCAACAAATTCTCCAAGCATAAGACCCATGACTTCCATGGGAACCCCAGCACGGCCATGCTTTAACATCTGTAAGGAGAACAGAGGTAGATATGAAGCCTTAAAATCTTTGGTCCTTTTTATTTTTTAATAACCTTAATTCTGTTTCAGTGGAAATAAAACACTCTTCTTATAGATGCACCTAGAACAACAGCTTCTGTCTGACGATTAACGTAACAAATATTCCCAAATAAAAGAGAGTAAAAAGTAATAAAGCTCTCTAAAGCAAGTCATTCTATTCAATACTTACTTTCAACAGTGCAAGGGAAGAAATATAGACCTGCTCTGCTGTGTCCACTGCAGGAGCATCTGTGGGTGGCCCCTAGAAATAAGCATATCAATTATTATAAACACACAGCTTATGAGCTTAAAATTAGTACATGTTACATAAACTTGATAGTTTCTTTTAAGAGTTTTGGGAAAATATGTCAACTTTCTTTTTATTCTCAAGTACCCTTTTATTCAGGTACAACACAAATAATCAAAACAACTTTGCAAATATCAAACCTGCCAGCAAAATAAAACAAACTTAGTGCTCAGGCAAGTGTCCAATGGACATAAAGCTTAAATCTTCCAGCAATGCTTATCTATCTCTGCTACAAAATGACTACAATGCACCAATTAGCCATGTTTCTTCCCACAATCTGAGAATGATTTTCAGCTACAGACAGCATGTACATTTAGAGCTATGGGATCTCTACAGATGCGTAGATACGGCTGGGGAGAGGGACAGAGATTTCTAATCCCTAGGTGAAAGAGCTGTGAACAGCATACCACGTGCTCCACCTGATGACGTGATTCCCCTCCCCAAATTTAACAGGAGTGCTCCAGGTGTGAACAAACTGGTTGAGACTGGTGCAGCTAACATGAGAATACTTTTAAATCCTGACTACTACCTTTAAAATAAATGTTCCCATTAATCTCACCTCAGGTTAAGGGGCATATTATTTTCTCCCTAAGGACTGTGTCTTCTTCAACAAAAGCAACAAGCCTCTTTTGACTATAACATTCAGAGGCATAAGGTAATTTTTACCCTCAAGATGACTACAATCTTATACATGTATTTCTGCACACAGAAAGCTTTATTGTTTTTTAAAATTGGGCACTCTGAGAAATTAAAATGAGATTGGTTTACTAAAATTAAATAATCACTTCACTCATTACATTTCAGACTTGTAGGTCTACGTGTATTTTGTGCTTGTCTATTTATCTGCTAAATTCTGTGATTTTTAAATTTGTATCTTTTGGTTTTGTTTAAAAGCTCATAATATTTGCTGGAAGCATAAAGCTTTATATGTTTTCTCTAAATACAAAAATCACATATAAAAATTGTTTCCTTATGTAGAAAGGGGTGAGAAAAATCAAATGACTCTACTTTTATTTTTAAGCATTTATTTGAGAGAGAGAGCTCCTAGGCATGTGTGCATGTGAGGAGGGGAGGGGCAGAAAGAGAGAGAGAGAGGTAGGGAGGGAGAGAGGAGAGAACCTCAACCAGGCTCCATGCAGTCTGTGAGGAGCCACTCAGGACTCAACTCACAAATCATGAGATTATGACCTGAGCCAAAATCGAGTCAGACACTTAACCAATTATTTTAATAATAAAATTATTAAGAATCTTATTTTTAATAATAAATGCCAGAAAAATAAATTTAAAACCCAAAACTAATTCTCCATCTAGTACCACCTAATGCAGCTGTACTGCTTGCCTTTCAAATAGAAGTCTCTTTCAGAATGAAAACTCTTAAGCTAAAGTGCTGTCATGCCAAACATTTGTTGAGATGATCATATAAAACATGATAATTTTGTTGATATGATTTATTCATCTAAGAAGTAAAGAAAGTTTAAGAAAAAAAGGTGAGAACAATAGTAAGTTAGCAGTGATGAGAAATCTTGGGGAAGTAGTTATAGAAATTATTTCCTGAATCAAGAACAACTTAAAAATTTCATATGGAGAAAGAATTTTAACTCGTATCTAGGCTACAGTTATTAATACAGCCTTTCTTTTTGTTTAATGTTTGTTTGCTTATTTATTTATTTGATGGGAGAGACAGAGCATGAGGAGGGGAAAGCAGAGAGAGGAGCGAGAGAATCCCAAGCAAGTTCCACGCTGTCAGCTGTCAGCTCAGAGGCAGAGGTGGGGCTCAATCCCACAAACCATGAGATCATGACCTAAGCCAAAATCAAGTCAGGCAATCAGGCACTTAACCAACGGAGCCATCCAAGCACCACCATTTTCCCCCCTTTCTTTTAAATATAGCCCTTCTTAGCTTGCCAGAAAATACTTAAGAAAAAAAGGCACAGGGCAATAGAATGTTGCACCATCACCAAAACTTATTGTTGACAAAGTCTGGAAACTACTCCTGCCACCAAATGAAGAAGAAACTTTAATTTGTTCATCATTATTTATAACCAGTACATAGCAAATGGCCTGGCACATAGAGCTTAGTAAGTACTGGTTGAAAAGATGAATGAATAAACAAACTGAGGTACTACAAGGGAATGCAACAGAAATGAAAAATATCCACCAATTACTCTCTGAAAGAGAACAAGCCATGAGCAAGTAGATATAAAGATCACTGGCTCCTCTTTCACAATTTTTCTTCTGGTTCAGAGACATACTAACAGAAAACCATGCAGCTTTTCCTCTACTGGATGGGTGCTATTTTTTTTTGAGACAGCAGCCAGTGATTATTTCCTGTTGCTCCTCTCACTCCACTACTATTCGGTTTCTTGATCTAGTCAGTGACTAAGTTTCTCAGAAAAAAACTTGGCAATAAGTAGAGAAGAGTTTTAGGGGTGAACTGTTTTTTTTTTTTTTTAAGTAATCACTACACCCAACAGAGAGCTTGAACTCACCACCCTGAGATCAAGAGTCAAGATCAAGAGTCATGTGTCTTCCCACTGAGTGAGCCAGGCACCCCTGAACTTTCCTCTTTTTTATTAAAAATTTTTAATGTTTTTTATTTATTTTTGAGAGACACCGTGAGCAGCGGAGGGTCAGAAAGAGAGGGAGACACAGAATCTGAAGACAGGCTCTAGGCTCTGAGCTAGCTGTCAGCACAGAGCCCGATGTGGGGCTCAAACCCACAAACTGTGAGATCATGACTTGAGCCGAAGTTGGACGCTTAACCAACTGAGCCACCCAGGCGCCTCTGAACTGCATTCTTAAAAAAAAAATAAAAAGAGTAACCCATGTAATATACTGTCCATAGGACAGCTGTTAAGGATCTCTGGCAGCTATGAATATCTGAGGCTATTATTTTCCCACATACTCACCTGTTTAGAAGAGCATACAACCAGGCAAAGAAGAAGAAAACCCCAGTCAAGACCCTGGAAACTGAGCTGAGAGACTTGTATAGGACCCGTATGACAGCAGATAAAGATGAACCAAGTGAAGGAGACGTGGGGCTATGGACAACATACCTACACTGCCTTTTAGCAAACACTCCTGAGGAATAGCATCCTCGCTGTTTAAAGAAAGGGAAGACATCTAAAAATGGGACCCATAAACAAAATTTTAGAAAATTATTTGGTATCAGTAGAATACAAGAAGCTTTCCTAACTTTGAAATAGAAAGTTCAAGGGCAAACCAAAACAAAAAGGTGAAAAATAATTAAAAACTAAAATCACACCAGAGGAAACAAGGGTAAAAATAAACATGACAAGTTTAACTCACTGATACAGAACAGAAAGAAAATGGCTCAGAATGTAAAGTAAAAAGTAAGAGATGAAAACTACTAGAAATATAATGATACCAGAGAACAAAGGAGCTGTAAGCTAAGAAATATGGTTGTTCCTAAGGATAAAACAAAAAGCAGAAAGGATCAGTAAATAACGATAAAGCTGAAAAACTTTACTGAATGAAAAAAAAATTTTAACTTTTGGATCACTAAATGTCAGCCAATAATCAGTGAAGAAAGTATTATACCTTGAATAATCTTGGGTAAATCTTAGTTACAAAGATAAAGCATAATATCTAAAAACCCTGAAGTAGAATAACTAACCTGAAGAAAAAATGCAACTCAGGTTAACTTTGAACATTTTTTGCAACATTAAGTGTAGAAAACAATGAAAGTTCCCAAGTTTTAAGAGAACACCCTGTGAGTCAGAAATTTTATATTTTAAAAATGTCTGAAAGGCCCACAAATATGTTACTAAATATACAAGGAGTGAGAAAATATAATTCCATGTAACCTCCTTCAAAGAATTTCTTGAATAAATCATCCACTTGAGCCCCCACAAATCAAAATTAAAACCTTAAAAATGGAAAAGCCATTATATTAAAAAAACTGTTAATATTATTGAAAGTAGTTAAAAATACATATAGGCCTAAAACCAACCAACCAAACAACAGGGCCCAAAACCACAGATATTGTCCAAGTAACTATATACGGTGGCTGAAAGAAGTCAAGTGTACAAAATTCTCTATTTCATATATAGGAGGGGAAAAAAAAGAAATCTATTCAAGTGTTGATTTTGGTTACTATAGAAATATGGATTAAAAGGTCTTCAGAACAATTTTTAAATAACCACAATAAACATTAAAATTGAATGTTCACCTTACAAAATCACTGGAGGAAGAAAAATAAACACGACACTGAAAATAAAACAAAACAGTAGGGAACCAAGATGGGAACAAAATAAAAACAGCAAATGTAAGGGAAGATCAAATATACTGTTTATGAAAAACTATAAACGCATTAAAGTCCCTTGTCAAAAGCCTCTCATAACATTTAAAATGGACATTCATGGATACACTACTTACAAATAAAAATTAGAACAAAACAAAAATTTGTCAGTCGGTGACATCTATATTTCTTTTTGTAAACACAGCCATAATGGCCCCTATGTTTTTACTCAGCTTGCCCTTTGTCCAGCAATGCATCACAGCAATCGATTTCCCAGTATTAAATCACCTTTCTACTCCTGGGATAAACTGTTGCCATGATTTACTTTTTTTTTTTTTTTTTTAAGAGTTTCTGTTTCCCTGTTTATAAGTGAGACTGGTTCGGCATTTTCTTTCTTTTCTTTTTTTTTTAAGTTTATTTCTTTATTTAGAGAGAGACTGCATGTGAGCAGGGGAGGGGCAGAGAGAGAGGGAGAGAGAATCCCAAGCAAATTCTACTGACAGTGTGGAGCCGAACATGGGGCTTGAACCCACAAACTGTGAGACCATGACCTGAGCTAAACTCAAGAGTTGGATGCTTAACCTACTGAACCACCCATAAGCCCCAGGTATTTTCTTTTTTCTGTTAAATTTGTTGGTTTTGATATTATGCTAGATTTATAAAACAATTGTGAAAAATTTTACACTTTCCCATTTTCTGTGTTTTAGCAATATTAATAGTTGACCCTTGAATATACTGGTTAAGGGCACTGACTCTCCATGCAGTCAAAAATCCACATATAACTTTTTGACTCCCCCAAACTTAATATCCCACTGTTGACCAGAAGCCTTACTGATAACCTAAGCAATGAATTAACACATGTTTTGTATGTTATACAAACTATAAACTTTACTCTTATAATAAAGTAAAATAGAAAAAAGGTTATTAAGAAAATCATTAAGATAAAATATACTACTGTACTGTATTGGTAAAAAAAAAAATCTGTTTATGTAAGTGAACCCTTGCATTTCAAACCCATGTTGTCCAACAATCAATTGTATATCCTAAACTGTCTATGTCTTAAAAATTTGGAAGAGTTCACATTAAATATTTGGCTCTAAAGCTGATTTTGAAGCTGATTGTGTAACTTTTTCAGTGGTATTAATAAATTTAGGTTATCTATGTCTTAATACTATTATATTGTTCCAGTTAGATTACAAAATTATTACCACAGAACTGAATGTATTATATTTTAATTTTTAATTGTTTAACATTGAAAACATTTTTTTAAAGTTTATTTTGAGAGAGATCAAGTGGGGATGGGGCAGAGAGAGAAGGAGAGAGAGAGAATCCCAAGCAGGCTCCCTACCAGCATCACAAAGCCTGATGCAGGGCTTAAACCCATGAACCATGAGATCGTGACCTGAGCCAAAACCAAGAGTCAAACAATTAACCAACTGAGCCACCCAGGTGTCCCAATACTGAAAACATTTAAAACTAAATTTGTTTCTCCATATTACATCACCATCCAGATAGAGTATTTACATTAAAAAAATTAAATTATAAAACTTGGCTAAAAATACTGCTGAAGGAAACTTCCTAATTCATTCTATGAGGTCAGCATTACCCTGATACCAAAGCCAAAGACACTACAAAAAACTACAAAGGCACCTGGGTGGGTCAGTCAAGTGAGCATCAGGCTCTTGATTTCAGCTCAGATCATGATCTCACGGTTTGTGGGATGGAGCCACACATCAGGGTCTGCACTGATGGCCTGGAACCTGCTTGGAATTCTGCCACTCCCCCACACCCACCTCTTTCCCACTCCCTCATTCGAGCTCTCTCTTAAATAAAGTTTAAAACAAAACAAAACAAAAACCTACAGACCAGTATCTCTTACAAACACTGGTGCAAAACTCCTCTACAAAATACAGCAAACACATCTCAGCAGTATATGTAAAGGATTATTCTACACATGACCAAGTGGGACTTATTCCTGAAATGCGAGGATCTTTCAACATATGAAACCTGGCCAATGTAATATACCACATGAACAGAATGAAGCGGGAAAACACACACACACACACACACACACACACACACACACACACACACACAATCATTTCAATAGATGGAGAAAAAGCATCAAACAAAATTCAACACTCTTTCATAATAAAAACACTGTACAAACTAGGAATAGAAGGAAACTACCTCAACATGATAAAAGCCATATCTGAAAGCCCACAGTGAACAGAATACTTCAAGGTAAAAGACAAAAAGTGTTTCCTTTAAAATCAAAAATAAGACAAGGATGCCTATTTTCACCACTTCTATTCAACACGGCACTGGAAGTTCTAGCCAAAGAAATTAGGCAAGAAAAAGAAATAAAAGACATCCAAACTGGAAAGGAAGAAGTAAAACTGTCTCTGTTTGGAGATAATATGCTCTTACGTGTAGAAAATTCTAAAGATTACACATGCACACACACAAGAAAAACTATTAGAACTAATAAACTAATAAATGCATTCATAAAACAGCAGGCTACAGAGTCAACATACAAAAATCAGTTCTATTTTTATCATGAACAATCTGAAAAAGAAATTACAAAAGCAGGATGCCTGGCTGGCTCAGTCAATAGAGCACGGGACTCTTGATCTTGGGGTTGTGAATTTAAGCCCCACACTGGGGCTTTTTTTTTTTTTTTTTTTTGAAAGAAAGAAGAAAAAGAAGAGAAGGAAGAAAGGAATTCTAAAAGTAATTCCATTTACAGTAACATCAAAAAGAGCACCTGGGTGGCTCAGTCAGTTATGCAGACTTAAGAGACTTATGAGACTTCAGCTCAGCTCATGATCTCACATTTCATGGGTTCAAGCCCCGTGTCAGGCTCTCTGCTGACAGCTCAGAGTCTGAAGCCTGTTTCTGAGTCGGTGTCTCCCTCTCTCTGACTCTTCCCCACTCACACTCTGTGTGTGTCTCCCTCTCAAAAGTAAATAAATGTTAAAAAAAAAATTTTTTTTTAAAAGAGTAAAATACTTAGGAATTAACCAAGGAGGTGAAGGAGTTGTACGAAGAAAACTATAAAACACTGCTGAAAGAAATTAAAGAACATAAATAAATAACATGAAATGGGAAACACAGCCCAGGATCTGAAGACTTAATATTAAAACGTCAAGACTATCCAAAGAAATTTACAGATACAATATTCCAACGACTTTTGTTGAAAGAGAAAACCTATCCTAAAATTCATGTGGAACCTGAAGGGATGCTAACTAGCCAAGACAATCTTGAAAAAGATGAAAACCTTCTGAAGGACTCAAAACTTCCCGATTTTAAAAGTTATTACAAAGCTACAGTAATCAAAAGTGTGGTACTGGCATAAAAAATAGACATACAGATGAATGAAGAGCAGAGAAAACCCAGAAATAAACCCTTGTATATATGGTCAATTTTTAACAAGGGTGCTGAGGCAATTCAATGGGAAAGGGCAGTCTTTTCAACAAATGGTACTTGGAAAACTGAATATCTACATTCATAAGAATGAAACTGGAACCTTACCTAATGCTTAAAAATTTTTAACTCAAACTGGATCAAGGACCTAAATCTAGGATCTAAAAAATAAGAGATGAAAACAAAGGACAAAAGCTTCATAATGTTGATTTGACAATGATTTCTTGGATATGACACCAAAGGGACAAAAGCTTCATAATGTTGATTTGACAATGATTTCTTGGATATGACACCAAAGGCACAGATAACAAAAGAAAAAACCAGATATATGAACTTTATGAAAAAATAAAAAATTTGTGCGTCAAAAGATACTATCAGTACTGTAAAGAGAACCTACAGAATGGGAGAAAATATTTGCTGATTAATATCTACTAGATTATATGAGAACTCCTAAAACTCATCAACAAAAAACTCTGATTAAAAAGTGGGCAAAGAACTTGAAGCGACATTTGTCCAAAGAATATACATGAATGGCCAATAAGCACATGAAAAGATGCTCAACATCACTAATCACAAGGGAAATGCAAATCAAAACTATAATGAGATATCATCTTATACCCAGTAGGATGGCTATTATCAAAAAAATCCCCCCAAAATAAACAACCATAAACAACATGGATGTAGAGAAATTAGAACCCTTGTGACTGTTGATAGGAATGTAAAATGGTAAAGCCACTGTGGAAAAGTTATGATAGTTCCTCAAATAACTAAAAATAGAATACTGTAAGAGCTAACAATTCCACTTCTAGATATACACCCAAAAAAATTGAAAGCAGGCTCTCAACAGAAAGCTATTATTTACAATACCTAAAATGTGGAAACAACCCAAGTATCCGTCAAGAGATTAAAAGATAAGCAAAATAGGGGCACTGTTGCTTAAGCATCCCACTCTGCATTTCGGCTCAGGCCATCATCTCAGGCTCAAGGGATTGAGCCTCACGTCAGACTCCACCCTGAGAGTGGAGCCTACCTGGGATTCTGTCTACCCCCTACCTCTCTCGCAGTCCCTCCGCTGCTCAGTCTCTCTCTTTCAAAATAAATAAACTTTAAAAAATAATATTTTTGAAAAATAAATAAAAGATAAGCAAAATGTGGTATATGCATACAACAGAACATTATTCAGCCTGAAAAAAGGCAGGAAATTGTGCAATATACTAAAACATGGATGAACTGATCATGCGCAAAGGGAAATATGCCAACCACAAAAATACAAATACTATATCATTCCACTTATATGATGAGGTACTTAGAGTAGTAAAATAAAAAAGACAGAAAGTATAATGGTGATTGCCAGAGGCAGGGGGTAGAGGGAAGGTAGTGTGAAGAGTTATACATACATAGGAGGAGAGTGTGTGTGGGTGTATTTATATTTTTATATATATGAATATCTGATCTGAGTCGAGAAAACACATTCTAATTTATACATATAAAATATAAAACTGACAACATAATCTAAAATTTCTGAATATTAAAAAGTTAAGAAGGAAAAAAATCTGAAAAAATAGTTGCCCCATTTATGACCAAAAAGTCAATATACAAATTAACAAAATACTAAAACTGTAATGGAAACATGGGCAAAGAATATAAAGCAAATAATTACATAAATACATGATGAAATAAATATGAAAATGTTCAACCTCCCTAGCTGACCTTACTTAATTAAGAAATGCCAATTAACACATTAAGACGTTGTTGTTTTCTATCACAGGAGTTTTACAATGCCCAATTTTGGGGAGGGTATTATAAAGGCAATACTCTGAGCACTCTTGGTGAGAACTGGTATAATTCATCAGAAAAACTGAGCAATGTACATCAAGATATTTACAACTGCCCAAACTTTCTGACCCTACTTCTGCACTCCCAGACGTTATTTAAGTAAATAAGCAGAGATGTTTGCATGAACCAGAATGTTCACAATCCTTTTAATAATGCAAGTGAATCTAGGAAGAAAATAGCCAATAATTAAAGAAACCTGTTGAATATTCCTTTCTCTGAAAGACAAATGCCATACAATTTCACTTATATGTGGAATTTAGGAAACAAAACAGATGAACAAAGAAAAAAACAAGACAAAAAGTCTTTTTTTTTTTAATCTTTTTTTTTGGTGGGGGGGTGGGTAAAGTTTATTTATTTTGAGAGGAAGAATCCCAAGCAGGCTCCACACTGTCAGTGCAAAGCCTGATGAGGAGCTCACACTGCTTGCTGCAAACTGTGAGATAATGACCGGAGCCAAAACCAGGAATCAGATGCTTAACTGACTGAGTAACCCAGTCGCCCATAAGACTACTTATCTTGATGACCACGGAGAAATGTAAAGAATTGTTGAACCATTATACTGTACACCTGAAACTAATAACGCAGTATGTTAATTAACTTGAATAATTTTTTTTAAAGTTCCCTATGCTGAGATCTCAAAATACTTCAGGTACTAGATGGCTTTACCCTTGGCAAAGATACCCAGGTATAGCTCTAATTCAAATAACTTAAGGGGAAAAAAAATGAGTCAAAGAATTCAAGAAGGTGAAATGTATAGAGTAGGAGTGATCAGGATAATGAGGTAGTAATGAGAATCCTAGAAATGTAAGACACTATCCAGCAAACACAGACATGATGGCTTTTATCCCTTATCACTGAAGGTTTCCAAGACCCGTTAACTAGCCCTGCCCTCACATCTCATATATGCAATCCTGTGACTTTAATGAGAAACAAAGGATTTCACAAGTAGGAACTGATACAAATTGTTTGAAGTTAGACTTAAGGTAACTATTCTTAGGCTCTGTTTACATTCAACTAAAAGGGACATGTGGTGATCACAAATAACAAATTATCCATGTTCCATTTGTAGGATGAAAAAAATCTAAATAAATGCACAGAACTAGAATTACTTCAATCATCTTTTACTTTCTGAGAATTTATTAGTTTAAGAAACTAAGCTAAATGCTTTGGTTTCACTTTGGGTAAACCAAAGTGAAAAACAATACAATGAATGATTAAAGCGAATGAAAACCTGGACCCAAATAGTTTTTGAATTTTTAAATATGGCTATTACTACTATAAAAAATAATAGAGAAAATGTTTCTTTCTGGTGCTTAATCAAACAGCACAGCTCTAAAATTATCAACTTATACAGTGTGTGAACTATTCAAGTTCTCTGCTGACCTTATGATTCTACTACCACAGTAAATAAGTACTGGGGCGCCTGGGTGGCTCAGTCGGTTAAGCATCCGGCTTCGGCTCAGGTCATGACCTCACGGTTCGTGGGCTCAAGCCCTGCGTCAGGCTCTGTGCTGACAGCTAGCTCAGACCCTGGAGCCTGCTTCAGATTCTGTGTCTCCCTCTTTCTCTGATCCTCCCCTGCTTGTGCTCTCTCTGTCTCTCAAAAAAAAAAAAAAAGAAAAAAGAAAAACATTTTAAAAGTTTTTGAATAAACAAGTATGGAAGGTCATTTTTTTGGAGATTGAACATGATATAACTTAAATTTCAAGGTTCTTTAAAAACAACTATCAGAATAACTGAAGGCACTGGTATTACTAATGTGGTATTAAGCAAAAGAAAAACTAAAATAAAACACTAAAGAAAACTGTATGTCACACAATGCAAAACAGACACACACGTATCAGTGATAATGGCTAAGTAAAATAAGAAACATCTATGGGACGCCTGGCTGGCTCAATCAGTGGTAGAGCATGTAACTCTTGATCTCAGGACCCTGAGATCAAGACCCATATTGGGGGTAGAGTTTACTTAAAACAAAAACAAAAAAACAAAAGAAAAAAACCCTAAGTGTTCTACAACTTTATAATCTATTGTTAAAATTTAAATTAATGTTACTGAAATATGGTTTAGTTACATATTGCTGTAAGAAAACATGTAACTAAAATATTTGCATATGCCCCTAGGATAAACAAGAAATTGAAATATAGTAGTTAAATTTGCTATACAACTCCTCAATATTTAATTCCTACAGGCAACTTTAAAATCACTTACATAAGTCTGACTCTTCAAAACCAAGTTTATTCTAAAAAGAGAGAAAAATCTATACCTTTAATCTAAGAGTATAAAATCAAGTACCTAATAGACCTGCAGAGAATAGGTGAGCCATAGGTGCAAGCAACGCCCTTACACATACCATGAAGATCTACTCAACCAGAGTTCTAATACCTGATATGGACTCCACAAAGGCATTAAACTTACCTCTGTAAAATAAGTTTTCATCTGCCACGTTTAGTAAAACAAAAATTAATTTCCAGATCCACAAATTTTAAATGTGGTTAACTTAAATGAGACGTGGTTTCCCCATACCCCACCCCCATTTAGAAGGTTAAAATCTGATCCAGCATAAAAAGCTGTGACTTTTACTTGGGCAGCCCTTGTTGACTAAGTGTTAAAAAAAAAAGGCACTTGCCATTATAACAGGATAAAACTAACGCCTCAAAGTGTTACCTACTCAGGCCTTTTAACAAATTTGTTAACACTATTAGTTATATTACTCCACCTTTCTCTTAGTGTGAACTGGTATCAATTATTTAGCCAATTTTATTATGTTATTAAAATACCTGCTGATTAAACATGAACCAAGTGTCACTTAAAAGAAATGTAAAATACATAGTATCACTGAACAGAAACATTATAAAACTATCTAAAAATATAAAGTTATCTTGGGAAATGGCATAAAGCATTTCAAAATTTGCTACAAAGTTTTTCTAGGATTAAAATATTACACAAGCCTCACTTTTATGTTTGTTTAGAGGTGTATATTTTGTCCTGCATCATAGAATTATTTTTAAAAGTGTGCTAACATGTATTTTTCAAAAAAGAGAAAACAAACCTTATTAACAAATACAGGTGACTACATTTGAAAAACAAAATAAAACCTAATCATATACTGAATAGCTGACAGAAAATGTTTTTTAATTTATAGTTCCCAATATAACCCAATTACTAAGTTCTGTCTAAAATTTTTAAAAATTTGATGAAGAACCTTCAGTTTCTGCAATTGACAACATCCTTAAAAAAAAAAAACCAACTGACCATAAAAGAGGCGAAGTCAAACATCTACAAGTAACTACCATGGTATTGTTTATCTCCTATCCAGCAAGGTAAGAAACAACCTTTTAAGACTTTAATTTTGTGAGTATTAAACAACTAGTGTGAAAAACAAGCTGCATGTAAACTATTTCTACTGCTGGAGCCTCAATGACTAGCTGAGGCAACCTGTTATAGGAGGTGTTAATTGGCAATAGGAGTACAAGTCAGAAGCATGTTCCCCATCGTCCTAACCCAGCAAGGCTGGGTCATTAAAGTGGAAATGAATTCTTTCATGTCGACTTAACCCCTTCAATGCATGATCTCAGCTGTTTTCTCTCAATTAATTTAAAAAACTTGTTACTTTTTAGAGTTAAAAAAAAAAAAAGCAATCCTCCCAAAAAGGTCCTTTGGCTAACAGTTCCAATGACTATATTATTCAGGAGAGAATAGAGCAAGTTAATTGCAATGTAAAATTGCAACTCCCCCTTCTGAAAAACATATAAACTAGTTATATTTACTTAACACTATAAAGAAGATATAAGCTATAGTGTTTAAAAACAGCTTGGAACCATTTAATCCTATAAGATCTTGATTTACATTTCCATTTAAGGATCCAACTGTCCATTTAAGGATCCAACTGTCCTATGGTGATGACTTAATCACCTTACCCTTAGGACAGGGCAATATTAATTTTTTCACCCCCATAATGTCCATACAAGAATCTCCGATTTAAATGTTTTGAAATATATATGAGTTAAACACCTTTCTAATTATGTTTTATTATTCTGATAAGGTGCATAGTCACAGCATATCCTAATGACTGGTTGCCAAAAGCCTAAATTCCTTTTATGGCATGATCTCAGAGGTTTCCAGATGGCACATTAATTCTTAAGGGAAAAAAAAAAAGAAGAAAAGGAAAATAAGAATGAAAATATTAAAATAATGATGCACTGCTTTTGAAATTGTATATTTATAAATGTTCATATTCTTATATTTTTTAAGCATTATAGGCATTTAAAATAAATTGTACAAATAATTCAATTAATTCAATTGTATAAATATTCTAAATATTACAATTAAATCAATTATATCTTTCATCTCTGAGCAACCCTGAAAATATTTCCTTTAATAAAAATAATAAGAGTAAGAACTAAACATTAGAAAACTTATAGTACCTAAAACTATGTACCTTATCATCAATAAAAAATTACCATCATGACAATACAGACATAATTTCATCCAATGTTGTAATATAGCTGGACTCTTGAGTATCTACAACTAAAAATATGCTTATTGGGAACTTGGTCAGCAAGGGCTGAGGTAATAATGGACACTATAATGGTTCAAGGATATAAAAAACAGAAATTATACTATATCCAATTCTATATTCCTTTCCCTACCTCACCTACTCTTTTTCCAAGTCTTCCAATTTGACAAACTCAGTTCCTCTATGCAAATGGATTTTCTTTCCCTAGGTCTACTGACCTCCTCCAATATAGCAAACCTAAGTAGCTACCATGGAACCAGTACTTTGAGAATAGAAAATTTTCAGTGGGGAAAACGGCAGTAGGGTGGTGCTACAGAATAGTAAGGGAAAGGGTGAGATGACAACATTATTACCTGGTTGTAAAGACAAATGATCAAAGTAACAAAGGATCTGGAGGCCTAATACATACTGCCCAATGTGACATTTCCTTCTAAGAAATAACTGAAATAATTTTTACCTACTTAAAAATACATGTGTGAAATATACTGTAAGCACCAATCACTTTAGATATCTATGAAATAAGTCCCTCCAGAATTGGGATCTACTATCTCCCGCTCTGCCCTACAACAATGAGGAAGGAGCAAGCACAATGCTTGACTACCTTTGTTATACAGAAGCAACATTCACAGAAGATCAGTTAGTCAAACTTCAGAAACCATAACTACAAATGTTTAAGAATAACTAAAACATGGTATCTTTTATAACTGGAAATTAATTCCCAGAATCAAGCAGAACCTTCCTTGTCCTACAACAGAACATTAAGTTATCAAAACTGTTCCACAACAGACCCTACTACTAACTAGCTCTGACTTTAAAATTGTTGTAGTCATGGGTACCCCTTTTTTCTTTTAATGTTTGATGTTTCTATTTATTTATGAATTTAAATTACAAATCATAAAATATAAGTCAGCCACAAACTGGTTATTTTGGGAAGACCCATAATCTATTGGTCCTCCTTCTGAATTAGTACACAATGCTATGTATATGTTATACACACATACACAGAATGTATGTGTTTATTTATTCACTCAACAACCACAAGAGGAAAGCCTACTTGCTGGCTATACAAAGGCAGATATGCCCCCGGCCTTAAAAGGTTTAGAAACTAGAAGACAGGCAAGAAAGAGACAAAATTATAAATGCACACAGTAGATTAATTGCAAAACTAGAGGTATATAAGGGGCACAAAAGTCAGAGGAATCTACTTGATAAAATCTTTCGATTGGCTAGGAATTAAAGAATATGCAGAACATTTCCAAGCAAAAATGAGAGAGGGATGTTGGGAAAAGGCATTCCAAGGGGGCATAAAAAAGACACACTGAAAGGCACAATTATCATCTTGCAAATTACTATTCAAAGCTTTTTAAACAATAAAATGGGCTAAGTCATGAGTTCTTAAATTAAATATAAATTAATAGTGCTTTAATTTCAACGGATGTTTTTCTGAAGATAGGACTTTTAAAAAGGCCATCTTAAAAAGAAGTACTTTTTCGTATCCATATTTTCCTCTTTACAAAAAATATTTAGCACTTTAGAATATAAAATATAGTCTGGAATTCTCTGACATGCTTTAAAATAATATATAGTTATAAAAGAGTAAAAAAGATGTGTTTTTCTATACAAAATGTTATAATAATATGTAGTATTTGTGATTTATAGAATATGTGCAAATATTAAATCTAAGGCTATAAGGACAATTTCCCTTTCACATATAGTTCTCAGAACAAAATACTGTCTTAACAAACAGTATTATAAAAGGCTGATTATCTGACGTTTAAGCAATGGGTACTGCTGGAAAAGAAGACACAAAGTTCAAGGCTAGGATTAGCTGGATCACTAATCAAAGGAGCTGAAGAGTTAAGCGGATGGTACTGTGATCAGCTGTTAGAGCCACTAACTGTTTAGCCATAAAAGCCAGGCCCTAGAGGTGTTAACGCAGAATACTAATAACCTGGCCTGTTTACAGTGTATCTTGCTTAGTATTTTTCAAACATGTTATTTATATCACCTCATGGAAAAAAAGAAAGACGAAGAACAATATATAAAAGCACCCTACACAAGAGAAGAAATCCAAAAAATTGGGTGAATGTAGGCATGGTTAGGAGGAAAAGAAAAAAGATAGGAAAGCTCTGTGTGCTACACACTACATATGACATGTACCAGGTATATGATGAACAAATGAGGTGTGGTGCTAGTCCGTAAAATGTATGTTGGAGACAGATAATACACAAGTAAAAATGAGTGTATAATTGTAAATGGAGTTTGGTATAAAAAAATAGAAAAGAGAATAAGCTTTGGAGATGTAATAAAAACAAGGCCTATTTTCAAAGAGCCTTCCCCAGAAAGCAAATAAGAATTAAACATGTAAGCCAGTGGTTCCTAACCTTGTTTTATTCCTAGGGAATTCTAACATGCAGCCAAGGTTGAGAACCACACAAACTTAGAAACCAAAGGATTTCACCATTTTGAGGTTAATGAAATGATTGGGGTAAGTTTGCTTGGCTAACTGAGTAGGAAGTTCAGAGATCCAGAGCCAATCGACAAACGAATCACATACAACATTACAATAGGATTTTATTATAATCTCAACTCAGTGAAATGCAATGGGTTTTTACAAAGTGCTGCAGTAGGAAGTAAGAAATTAATCAGGTTTGAAGACATCATATGTGATAATTACTGCTATCCAAATATTTCTGGTCCTTCCCTCCAGCACATAATAGGACTGCACTTCCTTGACCTCTTGAATTTAGGTGTGAACATGTGACTTGCTTTAGCCGATGAAATATAGAGGTGACTGGTCATTTCCAGTCAAAGGTTTTTAAGAGCCAGAGCTCAACGGTAACATTCTGTCAGCTTGAGTCCCAGAGTAAGGATAATACCACCCAGGAGCACCCAGCTGATCCAGGACAGACATACAGCATGAGTGAAAAAGAAAACTTTGTATTTTTAAGTAACTGAGATTCCGGCGTTATTCTTGAAGCATAACCCAGCCTTCCTGACTGACACATCACAGAAGACTTCCAGAGAAAGAGGATTATTTAAACAGTCTGGAAAGAAAGTTAAGAAGTACAATTTATGGGTGCCTAGCTGGTTCAGTTGGAAGAGCATGCAATATTTGATCTCAGAGTCGTGAGCTCAAGCACCACATTGGGTGTAAAGATTACTTAAAAAAAAAAAGAAGTACAATTCATTAGACAAACAATGGCGGCAAAGGGCATTTGTTTCAAGAGAATGAGTCATGAATGAACAGAAGCGGAATGACATGGGAATTACAAAATAGTATAAGATTGGAACAAGAGAAAGCTGGAAAAAGACAACTCACAAAGGACCAAAAATCTAGAAAGAGATCAACTCAAAAAAGGATCAAAGCAGTGATTCTATAAAGCGGTTCACATACCAGTCTTCAATCTTCTTTCTGCTCTGTTACACCTAAGTGAAAAGACCCGTATTCACCAGTAACAATGACATTCTATTACATCTATCATTTTAGAAAGCTCCCAGGTGATTCTGATCCACTTTTAGGAGAGATAGCCTTCCCCTTTCCCTAATCCCTCAAGATACACTACAGTTGGGCTTGAGGACAGTAATTTTTATCCTAGAGTGAAAATGACAGAAGCCTTACAAAGGATGTTTAAACAAATGAATAAGCTAATCAGTTCTACATCTTAAAAGGGGCATGGCATTTCTGGTAGTACCAAGATTTACTAAGGGATACTGTGATAAGAAGGGTACAGATAAAAATTATGTAAAGGTCTGAATTAAGCAAAGGCAATGACATAAGAAATACATTCAAGAGCCTTTTAGACAACAGACACCATATTACGAATCTTGAGGACTAACTATGTAGAGGAAATGGAGTAAGTACACTGTGATTGCATGTTTCTCCTGGGGAAGCAGGGCAAATACCAATACCATCAATCAAGACAGGAA
The DNA here is from genome assembly GCF_006229205.1 of Suricata suricatta. Lineage (NCBI taxonomy): Eukaryota > Metazoa > Chordata > Mammalia > Carnivora > Herpestidae > Suricata > Suricata suricatta. Next base: position 67,822,758 of record NC_043702.1, read on the forward strand.
ATACCTTCAAGCCATATCCAAAATCTCTGCACTGTCAGCACAGAGCCTGAAGCGTGTCAGATCGATCCCATGAACTGTGAAATCATGACCTGGGTCAAAGTCAGATGCTTAACTAACCCACCCAGGCGACCCCTCCCTTTTTTTTTTAACTTCTTTATTTTTAAATAAGTAATACTTTTAAGAATAAAGCACCTGACTAAAAGGACCCACAGTTCTCTCTAATAAAAAGAATACAAATGAAATTTGTATCTTAACGATACACATGTGGTATTTTTATTCTTGTTGGAAAACAGCATCTACTTTAAAATGTCTTTTCTTACCAAATGCTAAAATAATCTTTCATTAACCAACAAATACGTCTTTTACTTTAGGCAAGAAAACATTCACAGTTCAGAGTACACTGCCCTGCAGGTCTCTCCAAACTCTGCCTCTAGCCTTGGTAACAGTGGACTCTCTCCAGGGAGGCCCTGAGAGGTGCTCTAACTTAGCCCCACTAGATTTTCTTTACTACAAACTCTTCTCCTTATTATGTCATTAAGTCTCCATTAAGTAAAACACTCTGTAAGGGCTTTGTATTCGCTTGTTTGTTACTCCACACAGCATCTGGGTGGGTGCTCTGCATAATACTATTGCTCCCTGTTGGAATACCTTAATAGAAAAAACAAAAAGTTAAGAGAAGGTTATGGATGTAACTGAAAGAATCACACTACATAAAGATTACCCAATACCCACAAAAAAGATGCTCAATAAATAACTCTTCAATCTCTTTATAAATAAATGCAGTTTTAGCTTTTATTTTTGATCACTATCTCACCCACAAACATGCCAGCAGGCATTCTGATGCCTCTGAAAGCCAAGCATACATGAAAATGCCAAAGGCAATCCTTTGCTTGTGTGGTCTCCATTAAGAACTTTAGATCCCTTCTCCCAGAAGGATAAATACATGCAAAAGGCAGAATAAATGAGAGGCTACAGAAAAGGAAATTAAGACACCTGAAGCATACTAGAAAGAGAACAAGAGATTGAGACAGTAAACCAAAATAGTAGCAGACTGGGCACTTGGAGAGCTGATCTGTCTCAGGCCTCAGAGTAGAAAGTTGCTTTCCTGGGGTGAGAGAGGCCAATGATACTCATAAGGCAGCAACTGAGAGGAAGAGAAAGCCAAGTGACATCTATCCAAAGTGTAAACAAGAAATGTTTTTTCTAACTATTCATTATTATTTTGTTACTTTTAAACTTCGCTTCTTTTAAACTTATAAAATATTTAAGAGGTACAAATAGATATAATAAATAATGTAATATACTCATTACTCAGCTTATGAAATACAACATCACTAAAACAGTTGAGCTGAAACTCTTGTGTCTGTATCTTCTCCATACCCCAGTATAGTCACGACTCTAATTTTGGTGATTATCATGCATTTCTTTATACTTTCACTATACAAAAATAAATACACATAATAAATAGTATTATAATATTTTCATGTTTTAAATTGTATACAAAAACTTCATATAGAATGTATTATTCCTCCACTTGCTTTTTCCATTATATTAGTATGGATTAATCATGTTGGTTTGTGAAAATCACTTACTTTACAAAATTCCACTGTTAAGCAAAATTACGTACATATTCTCCTATTGATGGACAATAGGCTGTTTTTAATTTCTTGATATTATGAAATAGAGATCAGCAAACTACAGCCTGTGGGTGAGCCAGCTGACTGTTTTTGAAAATGAAGTTTTATTGGAACAGAGCCAGGCCCATTCATATATTTTTTTTTTATTACATATGGCTGCTTTAACACTGTAGTGGCAGAGTGGAATTGAATAATTGCAACAAAGGCCATTTGGTCCACAAGCCTAAACTATTTACTATGTGTCCCTTTAAGAAAAGGGTACCAACCTCTGTTATAAACAATGCTGTTATGAATGTTCCTGTATCCATGTGGGAGACCTTCACCGGGGAACATAATTAGGAAAAGATCTGCTAGGTTGTAGAGCAGACAAATATTTATCATTACTAGATTTTACTAAGGTGATTATACACTTTTACAGTTTTTTTATAGTTTATACTCATGTTTCTTCTAATGTTTGTGTCTTTTTCTCATCTAAAAATGGACATCATCTTTCTGGTTTCTTAAATATATATATTGATAACTAGTGCTTTTTCCACTATATGTTAGGTAACTCTTTCCCAATCTGTGGCTCAGCATTTTGCTTTGTAACCTTCTTCATGTCTCAGCTGAGACATGCCTATCTGAAAAATGAGGATTACAACAAAACCCAACTTCGTACAGCTGTTGTAAAGAGTATGTGAATTAATATATTTAAAGTACTTAGAAAACAATTTGACAATAAAATATTATGAAAAAAATAAATAAATAAATAAAGTACTTAGAACAGTGCCTGGCACATGTAAGTGCTCCACAAATGCTAACTATTTATTCTATAATGGTGCTTTTGGAGGAAAATGAATTTTAAATTCCAATGTAAATTAATTTATCAATCTACGCTGTTAGTATTCATACTATCTTCTTTAAGAAATCCAGCACTACACATTCAATTTTAGGTACCCATAAATGAATGCTAAAAATGACACTTTCAGTTAACATGGTTTCAATTAATTATTGAATTTCAGTGTATTTTTTCAGTACAATTTTAATATTGATCTCTATAAAGTTTAAGTAGAAAACAGAACCAGATTTAGAATATCTAGTCCCAAAATTTTCCCATTAAAAAGTAAATAAAAGAGAGATCTGCTTATGTCCAAGATGTAGTAACAAAGACTAAATTTACATTCCCACTTAAAACAAACAAAAAACAGATAAAACTATATAAAACAGCAGTTTGTAAGACATGGTTGATCAGGCAACAAAGGACTGATCTCTGAGAACTGGGAAACACAGAGAGGAGTCTTACTTACCCTCCAAGCTGACTGCCTTAAGACAGTTTCTAAGCTACAGTGCAGGGGAAGGGACACAGGCAGCGTCTAGTGGACCCTCTCAGTTGAGGTGATGGAACTAAGATTATTGCGAGACCACAGCAGCTCAAGCTATCAGGACAGAGTACTGATAATAGCTGACAAAATAGCTGCTAAGAGAGAAAACCCAGAGATTTGAGGTTCCTCCTGAGTGCTGATAAGTACATGTGTGTGAAGAAACTAACCAAAGCTGAGGAAAGAACCACCCAAAAGGATTAGAGAGAAGAACACTTACATCTTACATAGCACTGGAAATAGTGCCTGATCCCATCAACAAAACTGCAAAATCTCCAAATGCAAAGGCACTGATTAGACAGAAGCGTCTTGCCTCAATAGTGGAAAATAATGAGCCTCAAACTAAGCACTGCTCCAGATTCACCTAATAATTTTTAAAAGCAAAACTAGAAAGAATCAAATAGATTCGAGAAGCTTACTGCATTCCATAGCAAATGTCAAGAATATTTATGAGACTAAAAAACAGCCAGCATACAAGGCAAAATTCACAATGTTAGGCACTAGTGAAAAATGACCAGACAAGCAAATGAGATCAATCAATCGAAACCAATTCAGAACTGTGAAAAGATGTTAAAAGTAGCAGAAAAGGATACTAAAATGTTATTATAGTTGTTAAAAAGCAGAGACATGGAAGACATAAAAGGACCAAATAAAAGTTCCTGAGGTGAAAACTATAATTATGTCAGTGGTAATAGGATGAAATAGGAGTAAATTTTGACAGGCTTGGTAGAGGTTTAAACTCCAGGATGTCCATGGGTGACCAAAAAGTGAAAAAATATTAAGATAAAAAATGCACTAGATGAGATAAATGGAAGATTAAATCTTGCACAAGAAAAGATGAGTTAACCTGAAGACACAGCAATAGAAAATGAAATGAAGAAACCAAAAAGATAAGAAAAAATTAACAGTGCCATAAATGAGCTATAAATGTATAAGTAAACTCCAATGAGAAAAAATATACATGTCTTTGGGATCCTTGAATGGTAGATGAGTAGTAAAAGAACAGAAAAATATTTTAAAAAGCAATATCAAAATTTGTTGAAACAACGAAAATAAGCCTACAGATACAGGAATCTCAAAGAATCACAAGCACAAAAAACATCAACATCAATGCAGAGAACACCATAATTAAAAACCAGTGATAAGGAGAAAAAAATCTTAAAAGTACAATATGGAGAAATACAGAGATCAATAAACAGAATTAAAAGTACAGAAATAAATCCTAACATCAGAAGTCAAAAGGTCTCTGACAAAGGGACCAACACAATTCAATGGGAAAAGAATTGGCACCTTTTCAGTGGTGCTGAGAAAATTTACATGCAAAAGCATTATCCCCACCTCACATCATGCACAAAGTGCCTCACAAAAATAAATTTAAGACCTAAAATCATAAAACTCTTAGAAGAAAACTGAGGAATAACTTTTCATGAACTTTCATTAGACAGTGATTTCTTGGTGCAACTTCAAAGGCACAAGTTATAAAAAAAAGAAAACATAAACTGTACTTCAGTAAATGTGAAAAACTTTAGTGTTTCAAAGGTCCCCATCAAGAAAGTGAAAAGACAGCTCATGGATTCAAAGAAAATATTTGCAAACTATATAAAGGTGCTTATATATAAAATATATATTTAGATCTTTAATATAAAATATTTACAACTCAATATTAAAAAGAAAAATAACTATTTAAATGGGCAATAGACCAACGTGTTAAAAATGTTATGTCCTGGGGCACTTGGGTGGCTCAGTCAGTTTAGCATTCAACTCTTGATTTCTGCTCAGGTCATGATCTCACTGTCACAGAGCCTGCTTGGGATTCTCTCCCCACTCTCTCTGGCCCCCTTGCTCATGTGCCAAGCACTAGGGAAAGATGAGAATGAGAAATTATTGTTTAATAAGTACAGAGTTTCTGTCTGGGAAGATAAAGAAATTCTGGAGATGGACGGTAGTGATTGTACAACAGTGAGAATATACCTAATGTCACTGAATTGTACATTTAAGAACTGTTAAAGTGGTAAATTTTATGTTATGCTATTTGAGAAAAATTGGTAAACATTAATATGATAGATTTAAATGTCATCATATAAATATTTGCATTAAATGTAAATGACCTAAATATCTCAATTAAAAAGCCAAGACAGGGGCACCTGGGTGGCTCAGTTGATTAGGCATCCAACTTGATTTTGGCTCAGACATGATCTCACAGTTTGTGAGTTTGAGCCCTGCATCAAGCTCTGCTCTGACAATGACAATCCCTGCCTGGGATTCTCTCTCTCTCCCTTTGTCCCTCCCCCACTCATACTGTGTGTGTGTGTGTGTGTGTGTGTGTGTCTCTCTCTCTCTCTCAAAAAAAAAAAAAAAAGAAGAAAAAAATCATAAAAAGCCAAGATTACTAAACCGGTTTAAAAACAAATAAGACCCACCTATAGGCTGCTTACGGGAAAGATACTTGTAAGTAGGTTAAATAAAGACCCAAATAAGTTCACTAGAAAAAAATGTACATTACCACTAATCAAAAAGAAAACTGGAATCTCTATATTAATAATAAACAATTTAAAGAACCTCATTGTATAATAATAAAGGGTCAATATGATCTCTCAACAAAAACAAAAACATGAACCTAACAAAATCCAATATCCATTCTAGATGAAAACTAAGTAAAAATAGTAAGAAACTTCTGTAACCTAATAAGGTATATCTATTTAAAAACGCATAGCTAATACACTTGATGGTTAAAGAATAAATGCTTTCCCTAAGATCAGGAACAAGACAGGAAAGCCCACTTTTACATCTATTCAAAATTTCACTACAGGTTCCAGTAACTTCAAAAAAAGTGGGGGGGGTACCTGGGTGGCTCAGTTGGCTAAGTGTGTGACTTCAGCTCAGGTCATGATCTTACGGTTTGTGGGTTCAAGTCCCGCGCTGGGCTCTGTGCTGACAGCTAGCTCAGAGCCTGGGGCCTGCTTCGGATTCTTTGTCCCCCTCTCTCTCTGACCCTCTCCTGCTCACGCTGTGTGTCTCTCTCTCTCTCTCAAAAATAAATAAAACATTAAAAATTAAAAAAAAAAAGGAATAAAAGGCATCCAGATTAGAAAGAGGTAAAACTATCTGTTTTACAGTCAACATAACCATTGCATTAAAAATATGAAATATGACACAAATATGACAAAATATAAAAATTCTGGACACTTAACTACAAAAATTGCTGAGAAAAACTTAAAACCTTAATGAAAAGATATATATTGTGTTCAAAAAAGTTTACTTCTTCAATATAATCCTAAAGTTTTATTTCAAATAGGCAACAGTATTAAAATACTAAAGAAAAAATTAATACCAAAACTCATAATATGCTTCCAAGTCCATATAATTTTAAGATGTACAGTTACTTCTAAATAATACTAGAGCCTTTTTTATATCTATTATTCACCAATATTACATACAATATTCAAATACAATGTTATATTAACAGAGTGACCTGCTTTAATTCAAAATATTATAAGTCCTAGCTAGAGCAATCAGACAAGAAAAAGAAATAAAAGGCATCTAAATTGGAAAAGTAAAGTTATCACTATTTGTAGGTAACATGATACTACATATAGAAAAACTTAGAGTCTACCAAAAAACTATTAAATAAATTCAATAAAGCTGCAAGATAAAAAATTAAAATGTTCCCTTTTTATAAGCTATTAATGATCTGTCAGAAAGAGAAATAAGGGGCGCCTCAGTGGCTCAGTCAGTTGAGCGTCCGGCTTCGGCTCAGATCATGATCTCACGGTTTGTGGGTTCGAGCCCCGCATCTGGCTCTGTGCTGACAGCTAGCTCAGAGACTGGAGCTTGTTTCAGATTCTGTGTCTCCCTCTCTCTCTGACCCTCCCCTGCTCGTGCGGTCTCTCTCTGTCTCTCAAAAATAAAAATAAATAAAAAAATAAAAAGAAAGAGAAAGAGAAATAAAGAAGATAATCCCATTTACAATTGCACCAAAAGAATAAAATACCTAGAAATAAATTTAAGCAAGGAGGTAAAAAACCTGTACTCTGAAAACTATAAGACATTGATGGAAGAAATTAAAGATGACACGAATAGGGGCACCTGGGTGGCTCAGTCAGTTGAGTGTCCAACTTTGGCTCTGGTTATGATCTCACGGTTCATGGGTTTGATCCCTGCATCAGGCTCTGTGACAGCTAGCTCAGAGCCTGAAGCCTGCTTCAGATTCTGTATCTCCCTCTCTGTGACCCTCCCCTGCTCACACTGTCTCTGTCTCTCAAAAATAAATAAAAAACACTAAAAAAATTTTTAAAAAGGTAACACAAATAAATGGAAAGATATACTACGCTCATGGATTGGAAGAATATTATTAAAATGTCCACACTATCCAAAGTAATCTACAGATTCAATTCAATCCTTACTAAATACCAGTGACATTTTTCATAGGACTAGGACAAATAATCCTAAAACTTGTAAGGAACTATAAAAACTCTTGAGAAAGAACAAAAAAGCTGTAGGTATATAAAAGCTATCGTAGTTAAAGATATACGGTACTGGCACTAAAACGGACATACAGATCAAAGGAGCAGACAAAGAGCCCTGAAATAAACCAATGATTATATGATCAGTTCACCTAAAACAAAGAAAGCAAGAAACAATGAAGAAAGAACAGTCTTTTCAACAAATGATACTGGGAATACTGGACAACTACCTGCAAAATAATGAAACAAGACAACTTTGTTAAACTATATACAAAAATAAACTCAATAAAGATTTAAATTTAATTCTGCAAACCATAAAACTAGAAGAAAACAGGCAGTAAGCTTTCGGAGATCAGTCTGAGCAATATTTTTTTTGGCTGTCTCTTCAGGCAAGGGCAACTAAAGCAAAAATAAACACAAGGTACTTCATCAAAATAAAAGGCTCGTGCACAACAACAATAAAAAAATTAAAAAAACAAAAAGGCAACATACTGAATGGGAGAAGATATTTACAAATGATATAACTGATAAAAGGCTAATATCCAAAATATATAAAGAACACACACAACTTAATATCAAAAAACAATCTAATTTAAAAATGGAGAGAGCACATGGATATTTCTCCAAAGAAAACATATAGATAGCCAAGAGACATATGAAAAGATGCTCAACATCACTAATCATCAGGGATATGCAAGTCAAAACCACAATGAGATATCATCTCAGACCTGTCAGAATAGCTATTATGAAAAACACAAGAAATAACAAATGTTGGCAAAGATGTAGAGGGAAAGGAACCCTTGTGTGTTGTTGATAGGAAGGTAAATTGGTGCAGCTACTATGAAAAACAGTATGGAGGTTCCCCCCCAAAATTAAAAGTACAACTGTCATATGATCTAGCAATTCCACACTTCAATATGTATCCAAAAAAAACAAAAACACTATTAAAAAAGATATATGCACCCCAATGTTCACTGCAGCATTATTTACAACAGCCAAGATATGGAATCAAGTTAAGCATTCATCCACAGATGACTGGATAAAGCTGTGGTATATATGCAATGGAAAATTACTCAACCACAAAAAAGAACCACTCTTGTCATTTGCAACAACATGGATGGACCTAGAGGATATTATACTAAGTGAAATAAGTCAAATATCATATAATCTAACTTACATGTGGATTCTAAAAGCAAAGCAATGAATAAAACAAGATAGAAACAGAAGAAACAAACTCTTAGATACAGAGAACAATCTGGTGGTTGCCAAGGAAGAGGGGCAGAGGGTGAATGGGCAAATAGGGGAAGGAGATTAAAAGGTGCAAACTTCTAGTTATAAGATAAATAATATGTGAGGAAGCAAGGTATAGCACAGGGAACATAGTTAATAACATCAGGGAAAACTTCATATGGTGACAGATGGCAGCTAAATCACGTTGCAATGCAAAGAAATACTAAATCAGTATGTTGTACATCTGAAAATTAATATAATGTTGAATGTCAACTACCAAAAAAAAAAAAATTCAGTGACCCTGGTTAAAGAAGACCCTGACAAAGAAGGCACCATGTAAGAGCCTGAAATGTACAATTTTGCCAGCTGATATAAAAAAGTTCTAGATTAGCATACGAAAAGTAATCTACAGATGGCTATGTACAATTCAGAGAAGTCAAGTGAATAAAAGGTGGAAACTATCTGTACTTACAAACCTAAATTGGGCTAAGTGAAGCCTTTTGAATGTTCTGCCATAATTCAACATTAAATACAGTCCTCTGGGTTGTTATGGTTTCATTATTAAAATAAATTAACAGTAAGGCTATCGTTATCTACCACTCCTAATATGGGCTCCTAGCACCATTCTGGGGGTCCATTACTTAACACTGCTTCTAATAATCACATAATCCTGCCAAATGAGTAGTACTGTGCCTATAGTATAAATGAGGAAGCTGGGGCTCAAAGTTAACCAGTGTGTGCAGTGATCAAGGTAAGTGGTGATGCCTAAATTCAAAGCTGCCAATGTTGCAGTAAGTATCTTTTCAAAAACATTAATACAAGAAACAATCTAAGTGTATATCAATAGAAGATGGGTTAAGTAAGTCATGGTTCATCCATAAAAGGGAATAGCAAACAATCACTTAAAGAAAAATGTGGTAGCTTTATGTATACTAAATATGGGAAGAGACAATATTCAGGATAATATGTATGTACATTCCACTGTCCAATACAGTACCCATTGGCTATATGTAGCTATTTAAACTTAAATTATTGAGGGGCTCCTGAGTTGCTCAGTTAAGCATCTGACTTTGGCTCAGGTCATGATCTCATGGTTCATGAGTTTGAGTCCCACATTTAGCTCTCTGCTGTCAGTATAGAGCCTGCTTCAGATCCTCTGTCTTCTTCCATCTCTGCACCCCCTCCCCAGCACTCCCAATGGTTTGTTTTCTGTCGCTAATAAACTTTTAAACTTAAATTATTTACAATTAAATTTAAAAATTTAGCTTTTCAGTCATACCACCAATATTTCATGGGCTCTACAGTCACATGTGGCTAGTAGATACCATACTGTACATCTGAGTATATTTCTTTGTTCATAGAAAGTGCTATTGGACAGCACTAATACAGAGTATCTCTAGAAGTACAGAAACTGGTAAGAGTGGTTGTTTCTAGAGAAGATGACAGAAATGACGAGGACATTTATTCAACTTATACACAATTCTTTTTTTTTTAACATTTATTTATTATTGAGAAACAGAGAGAGACAGCATGAATAGCAGAGGGACAGAGAGAGAGGGAGACACAGAATCTGAAGCAGGCTCCAGGCTCTGAGCTGTCAGCACAGAGCCTGATGCAGGCCTGAAACCCACAAACTGTGAGATCATGACATGAGCTAAAGTCGGAAGCTTAACCAACTGAGCCACCCAGGTGCCACTCTAACTTCTGAACTCTTTAAGAAGTCATACTACTTATTTAAAAGTAATTACCTATTTAAAACTACCTTGTTCAATTCTCAAAAAAACTTCCTGACTTATGCTAATGATTTATGATAGAAGCATAAAAACTCAGAAGTTCTGAGGCATAACAGGTAAGAGATTAAGGGATAGGAAACATCTCCAAGATTTCCTAGAAATACTACTGACCTCTACCTTAATGTAATTAAGCATTCATGTATGCATAATACAATTTGGGATAGCAACCAAAAGATTACAGAGTTTTTAATTCAGAGGAATTAAAGGAAGAGACAGGGGGGAAAAAGTCAACAAAAAAATTATTACAGAGCAATAAAGCTGTGGTCAAAATGCCCAGGGAATTTCCCCTATTCTTTTGAAAAGGAAGACACAGGTCACACTGTCACATCTATTTCTCTTCTCCTTTTCTTATACTACTGTTTAATGCTCTACAGAGGAGCACTTAAAAGTCTTTCAGTTCTACTCTGAAATCATTATTTTTTCCTTCAAATGTCATAGTTACTTAATTGCCATATGCCCCAGTTTCTTCACCTGTAAAATGGCAACCTGTTGCTTAATCAATGCTACTTATTAACTCCTGGACATTTTTGCCTAGAAGAGGGAACAAAAGCCAAACCTGAGAATAAAAAAAGCACAGTGGTTAGGTAATCCAAAATAACAAACAACAAAACATTTGAATTAATACTTCCTCCCACCCCCTACTGGGAGATGGCTCAGAAAGGATGATGCTAATGTATGAAAATAAGAAAAATGCACAGGAACAAGATCCCAAACATCTGTTCTCCTGTATACAGATACTGTATTGTCAATTTTCTCTTCCTCTTCCACAGATCTCAGCTACCATTCAGATCTAGACTAGTTCCAGAATGTGGACTTTCATCATCTTTGCCTAATGCCTTTCTCGGGGATTTTAGACAGATCAGAGATCTGTGCCAAGGCAGAGAGAAAGCGAAGCTGGTGTCCATCCACAGTGACAAAGGATGAATATTTCCCTACACAAACTGAGGATCGGAGAGGGATTCTAACATATCCACATTCAAAGAAGTCAACTTACTAAGGAAAACATCCTATAAAATATAAGCAGGGAACCTGAGTGGCTCAGTTGGTTAAGCGTCAGACTTTGGCTCAGGTCATCATCTTGTGGTTTGTGGGGGTTCAAACAAACCCCACATAGGGCTCTGTGCTGACAGCTCAGACTATGGAGCCTGCTTTGGATTCTGCGTCTCCCTCTGTGTCTGTTCCTCCCCTGTTCACACTGTTTCTTTGTCCATCTCTCTCTCTCTCGAAAATAAAGATTAAAAACACTTTTTTAATGATAAGACCATGCAAGGAAGATATGGCATAGTGAGAAAAAAATGTATGACAATTATTTCCAGAAATGTATCTTTCCAAATTACTATACATTTTAAAATGTAGTAATTACCAATAATTAATTTAAATCCTAAAAAGTGTACAGATGTTAAATTCATTCCATGCAACTGCTACATGTAGAAATCTCAACACTTACGTAGACTTAGACTACTCTACATTTATTTAAGGGAGGGAGACATCTGAAAATGCGCGTATGTTACTGGGAAAGTACAAAGAAACTTGCCAGTGTGTGCCAGCTTCATGGCCCATGGGCAATGAGCATCGCCTGCCTGTGCCAGTCAGATCTCCAACCAACGTCACTGTGCAGGCCATTAAAGAAGCTGCTAATGCTCTGCTTTAAAACCAATCTCAGCAGAGGCCAGAGCAGCAGATTAAGCAGAACTTTACATCAGTGGCAGGTCTCCCAAGTTCTCTTGATGCCACAGAATTCATAAGTGGGATCAGTATGTTCTAAAAAAACATGGTACTGCAAAAGGAAAAAAAGGTTCCACAGCATCAAGCAGTGTAGTACTTGAAACCTCATCATCAAAGTGACAGTTTTCAAGTGCCATTTATGATGCCCTAGTCTGGAAACATCCCAGCGAACCCATCTGATCAAAAATTTCACAGATGGAAGCACTTGATGGCTAATTGGCAAGTCTATTATTCAAATAAAACAGTTCTCTGTACCTCTTCTTTCATTATTACAAGTCAAGGTACAACAAGACTGGTCATTCAAATTCGCTTAGTAAGAGAAGCCTCTTTCTACAAGTAATTTTTTTTTAATGTAACAATTTATTTTGACAATCAGTTTAGAGCACTAATCAATTTCTGAATAGTAGGGAAAATGTTTCATTAACTAAAAGGAGAAAGGAACACAAACTTTCTTTAAAAAGTTGTACTATTTGTATACTCTGCTTTTACCAATATATCAAGGTATACATTATCATAGGGAATAAAAATGAAATATTTAGTCAGTCCCTAAATATTCTTAAAACATGAAATGAATTTTACATGTTGCAATAAAGAAAAATCCTCTCAAAAAATTTAGGTTTCCTAAAAAATTTTAAAGCATCTTATTCTTCACCTACATTTTACAATAAAAATTTCCAGTCTAAAATTTTTTAATTTATGAAGCAAGTAGCATAGCCAGTGACAACACTATAAGATTATTTACCTGAGACAGATGTAGTTGATGTAGAATACACTTGGCATCAGATCTGTGTTCCAACTCTAGCTTTACTTATTTCTATATATTCTGGGGGAATCCTGATAACTGTAAAAATATGTGGGTTCTCTTTATGGATTCACATATTTGCCCTTAGTCCCACTAACAAATCCCACTCCTCCCTCTTCTGAGTATCTGGCTATCTCTCTATATTGTTACAATGTTCACGGCCCTAGAGGCACCTGGGTGGCTCAGTGGGCTAAGCGTCCAACTTCGGCTCAGGTCATGATCTCGTGGTTTGTGGGTTCAAGCCCCACGTTGGGCTCTGTGCTAACAGCTAGCTCAGAGCCTGGAGCCTGTCTTCAGATTCTGTGTCTCCCTCTCTCTCTGACCCTCCCCTGCTCACGCTGTCTCTTTCTCTCTCTCAAAATTAAATAAAACATTAAAATGTTTAAACAACAAAAAAACAAATGTTCACAGCTCAAGGAAACCCCTAAGGAAGAGTCTTGTTGAAAGACTGAACTATAAAATATTCAAAGATTATTTAGTCTATATCACAGAAATTAGGGGGCTGCATAGGTAGCTCAGTAGGTTGAGCATCCATCCAACTCTTGATTTTGGCTCAGGTCATGATCCCAGGGTTGTAGGATAGACCCTGCTCAGTGTGGAGCCTGCTTAAGATTCACTTCTTTTCTTCTTTCTTTGTCTCTCTCTCCCCATCCCTCCCCACTCCACCACCTTCCCCCTCTCACAGTCTCCCTCACTCTAAAATAAAAAATAATAAAAAACAAAAAAATGTTTAAATAGAAATTAGAGGGGGAAATGGAAGGAAATAACAGCCAGAAACTGTGGAACCAGGTGCAAACTAAAGTAAAATAAAAATTTTCTCCCTACAGTGATAATGCCTATTTCATGATAACAAAAATGTATTCTACTAGGTAATGAAATAAGCAGTTCCCATGAAGTAAAAGAACACCTTTTCTATAAAACCGAAAAGGGTGCTTTACCAAAAGTAGGTTTTGTTAGTTTATCTACTTTTGATTAGCACTTTGCTTTCAATTACTTCGGCTCTGGTGTTTAGAACACGAGGGAAAAAAGAACTAATGAAAAGAGAGCTACCATAGAGAGGTAAGAATGTATTTGGGTAAAAAGAGGGAAAACGTACATAGGAGTAAGAGAAAAGTGTAACTATCAAAATCATTAATTTGTTCTTTATTGTCCGTATGTCTTCCCATTGTGTTCAACACAGGCATCAGTGTCCCGGCAGGAGGAGCCTGAGAAACCACCAGCAAGTTTGAAAAATGGCACTGGAAGGAAGCTGCCCGAGGGAGACTACTGCCCTGCCCTGGTAGCATGCTTCCGGGGCACTCAACCCAGACAACCTCCTACAAAGAACCACCTTGCATGTGTGCTGTGGGAAAGAACACTTACCATATCTGTCCAGATTTTAAATGAGTATTATGTCTAGACAACTGTCCAAATGATAATATGATCTGAAAAGTTACAAGTTAGCTTACAAAAGTTTAAGATAGGAAACCCAAAGATCAATGCTCCCAATGAGCAAGACAGCCAATAATTCTAGTATGTAAAACAATGTTGAGGGTAGGGAAGAAAAAGATATAAACCAGATTTTCAAGATCGTAATATCCCATACATTTGGCATATTGAGATTATACTGCAATATCTTAGTTTCCTATGTTACACAAGGGTATCTTCTCCTATTTCTCATCCCATATATTTCTTCTACAAAAATGGTATCAAATGTCATATAGGTCCATCATATACTTGACTTGAAATTTAAAATCTTAATGTGTCATTTTTCCTCATAATTTTGGTGCTCTAATTCATCAGAATGTAATTTTGGAAGATAATCTCACTGTAATTGAACATAACTGCTTCCCAGGGTGCCTGGGTGGCTTAGTCAGTTTGAGCATACAACTCTTGATTTCAGCTAAGGTCATCACCTCACAGTTGTGGGTTTCAAGTCCCACATCAGGCTCTGCACCAACAGTGCGAAGCCTGCCTGGGATTCTCTCTCTCTCTGCCCCTCCCCTGGTCGCACTGTCTCTGTCTCTCTCAAAATAAATAAATAAACTTAAAAAAAATTTTAAATAAAAAAGAAAATAACTGTTCCCCTTAAAGAACTCAAACAAAACCACTTATGGTAATTTCATATTAAATTAGAAGTTTAACATTCAAGTGTCAAAGATCTTTCCCCTTGAAGACCACTCACTAGAATGTTCAAACAAAGTGACACAGAGTAATCACAATGCACCCACCAGGAATTTGTTTTCTGTTTACTTGAGAGCACTCCAGAGTAGATTTGAGACCTCTCAAGAGCACCACATTTTTCACTGGGTTTAATATCTATTCACAAGAAATACATTACAATGACAACTAGAAAGAGTATGCTCTAATTAGCTTGCTAGTGACCTGACCTTTCTTAATTTTCTACAGTAGAAACATCAGCTCAAGTACATGAATAATTAGGAACTATACTTTTAAAATAATAAAATTATTACCTGACAAGCACAGCAAATGAAAAAAAATTAAAGGCATCTTATATTTTTGCTTTGTTTCAAAGCAAAATCACTATTTATTTGTAGTTAAGCAAAGAAATAAAACAATTACAATTTCTTGACCCTTCCCTACTTCTTAATAGGCAGAAAAATGGTCAAATTAATCTACCAAGTTTAGAATGGTTCTTTGTAAATGTTCAGAGGATGGATATGGATATCTATCTATGGATAGAATACCCAAAGAATCAAAGAGAAAAAAAGGTAACCAGAAGCATACATCAGTATATAAAAACTGTCAATACAAACAAGCTAAAGAGCTCAAGGAACATATCATAAAAAAGCCTTTTATAAAAATCTGTAATTTATCTTAAAACAGTATTGTGGTAGCCTTTTGTCTCTACTTCCATGCTTGCCATCTTACTTCTCCTCTTCAGAGTACCCACGTTTTTAAAAAATGTTTTAAGCATTAGCTCCTTTGCTCAAAAATCTCTAATGATTTCCCAACTCACTTGGAAAATCATCTTCTACAAGTCTAGTCTCTGATGACAACCACTCTCGATTTATATGGAATGCCTACGCAAGCCATGAAAAAAAAGTACTGAAAAATAAATTAAGATGCATTTCTGATTTTGTTTTACTTGGTGACTTTTTTTTTAAAAAGTACTAAAGGAGGGGCGCTTAGGAGGCTCAGTCAGTTAGGCATTTGACTTCGGCTCAAGTCATGATCTCACAGTTCGTGTGTTCGAGCCTCGTGTCAGGCTCCATGCAGACGCTTGGAGTCTGGTGCCTGCTTTGGATTCTGTGTCTCCTTCTCTCTGTCCCTCCCCCACTCATGCTGTCTTTCTCTCTCTTTCAAAAATAAATAAGCATTAAAAAAAAGTACCACGGAAAACGTTATTTAACATCATTTAATGGTACCCATTGACTACTTCTTTTAGTTAGTTTCTTCATTCTTCATTCATTTAGTTAGTTTTGTTCATTCGTTTATTAAAAAGAGAACAGAGGCACCTGGATGGCTCAGTCAGTTAAGTGTCCAACTCTTGGTTTCTGTTCAGGTCATGACTGATCTCAAGGTTCGTGAGATGGAGCCCCACATGGGGCTCTGTACTATCAGAGTTTGAGATTCTCTCCCTTTCTCTCTCTACCTCTCCCCCACTCTCACTTGTGTTCTCTCTCAAAATAAATAAACTTTAAAAATTAAAAAAAAATAAAAGTAAAAATGAAAAGAGTAAACATTATACATGAAGTAAAAGTTCCTTTTGCCTCCCTCCTTTCTCATGAATTTGTGTTGATTTACCTAGGCCTATAGTAGTTGCTTGCTATATGTAATAATAAATTTAATTAAAATTAAAAATTGGGTTCTTCAGTCATACTAGGCACATTTCATGGACTGAACAAACACATGAGGCTATTAAATTTAAATTAACTGAAATTAATATTAAGTAAAATTTAAAATTCAGTTTAGTTGTTCTACTCATAAATGCTTAATAGACAAATATGGCTAGTGGCTATTGTATTAGAGTCCATAGAGAATATTTTCATCACTGCAGAAAGTTCTACTGGATAGTATTGCTGTAGAACTTGTTATACTTTTACTTAAATTATGTACCCTTTAAAAGAGTGTTGTTTTGGGGTGCCTGGTGGCTCAGTCAGTTAAGCATCCAGCTTCGGCTCAGGTCATGATCTCATGGTTAGTGGATCCGAGCCCCGCATCAGGCTCTGTGCTGACAGCTAGCTCAGAGCCTGGAGCCTGTCTCCAGATTCTGTGTCTCCCTCTCTCTTTGACCCTCTCCTGCTCATGCTGTCTCTCTCTCTCAAAAATAAATGTAAAAAAAAAAAATGTTTAAGTGTTTTTTTTTTTAAATTAACATTAATGCTTTCATATTGTGTAATCTCTTTAAAACCTGAATTTTTCCCTTAATATGTTTATAAGTCTAGGAATCTAGCCCATTTAAACTGTAGTATAATAATTCCATTCCCTAATAATTGAATTCCATTATATTCCAATAACACATTTTCCCAAAGATAGAAATTTAGGTATTTCACAATTTTTCACAAATCTAAACAGTATCATGAAAAATATCCTTAAACATGTGTCCTGACATATGCGTAAGAATTTCTCTAAAGTGAATAAATGGAATTGCTGAGTCACAGAAGTCAGGACATTTTCAATTTTACTACATACCTGTCAAATTAATTTCCAAAGGGACCTCAACCATTTATACGCCACACAGTGTGTTCATTCAACATATTTATGGTTCTCTATTTGCCAGGTAACGTTCTAAACACTGATATACAATCCTTAACCAATTCCCACACCCATACTGCATACCTACACCTAACCAAAGGAAAAAAGCTTACACGAAAATCTTCACTTTCCAAAATCTTTATCAACACTTAATTCAACAGACTTTTATTTTTTTTAAAAATCTAATACTTGTTTTATTTTTCATTTCTCTAATGTACAGTGAGGCTAAGTATCTTTTCCTATGCTTGTTGGCAGTTCTTGTTCTATAAATTATCATTTCATGTTCTTTCTTCTACGAGGTTATCGTTTATTGTCTTACTGAGTTATGGTTCTGCTAAATGTGTTGCAGACAACTGTGTCACGAATATCTTCTCTCCCTCTATTCCTTGTCTTTTAAATTTGTTTCCACAGTCTTTGTTGGGACAAGAGGTAGTAATGTACTGAAGTAGTCAAATTAGTATTCTTATGAGTTCTGCTTTCCTAGTCTGAGGTCATAAAGACAAAATTTTCTTCTAAAAAAATTTTTTGGGCTATCTACTGTGTGACTGACATGTTATTTTATTTAACCCTTTTAAGAAACATCTATGGTAGGTATTAATTTCATGACAAAAATACAGTAACTGAAATTTTTATTGCGGTAAAAAACACACAACACAAAATTGATCATTTAACCACTTTTAAGTTTACAGTTCCATAGCTTTAAGTACATTTACACATTCACACTGTTTTGCAACCAATACCACTATCCATTTTTTCATCTTCCCAAGTTGAAACCCTGTACCCATTAAATACTAAAAACCACGTGCCTAGGTCCCCTAATCCCTTACAACAGCCCCTCTCCCTTCTGTCTCTATTAATCTGACTAGTACTTCATATAAGCAGAATCATTCAGTATTTGTCCTTTTGTGACTGGCTTAGTTCACCTAGCATCATGTCTTCCAGGTTTATCCATGTTGCATTTGGTATGTCAGATTCTTCCTTCCTTTTGAAGGCTGAATAATATTCCATAGCATGTACAGATCACATTTTATCTCCCCATCTATCAGTGAGACACAAGTTGTTTCCGTCTTTTGGCTACTGTGAAAAATGCTACTATGAACACCAGTGTACAAAAATCCATGAGTCTCAGCTTTCAATTCTTTGGGATATGTACCCGGAAATAGAATTACTGTGTCATATGGTAATTCTACATTTAATTTTTTGAGGAACCACCATACTGTATTCCACAGAGGTAACATAATTTTATATTTCTACCAGTAATGCACAGGGTTCCAATTTATCTACATCCTAATCAACATCTATGATTTTCTAATTGTGGTGGGGTTTTTTTGTTGTTGTTTTTGTTTTTTGTTTTATTTTGGGATAATGACCATCCTAACTGGCGTGTCTTCTAAACTTATAAAGTTTGATTTTCAGTCTTCAATCCATGTACATTTTTGTGTATAGAATAAAGTAGGAACCTAGTATTGGTTTTCGCCCCATATAGAAAGCCACTTGTTCCACCATCATTTAATGAACAGGCCTCCCTTACCTAACTTTTAATATAGTTTTTATCACAAATCAAGTTCCCATATATGCATAAGTCTACTTCCAGACTTCTTAATTGACTGCACTGATCTATTTACATACCAATATTACACTACTTGAGCCATTTAATATTAAAATATATTTTGATATCTGGTAAAGCAAGTTTCATTTTCCTTTCTAAGAATTTCTTTGCTATTTTTAGATTATTTTTTTCTATATGAATTTCATACTTTATAAAATATACTGATTTTTGAGAGAGCTAAACAACACCCTTGTGGGGTTGGGTACGGGAAACAGAGGATCCAAAGTAGGCTCTGTGCTGACAGCAGAGGGCCCAATACAGGGCTTGAACTCATGAACGGTGGGATCATGACCTGAACAGAAACCAGATGTTTAGCCAGCTGAACCACCCAGGGGCCCCACCAATATGAATTTTAGAATCAGTTTTCTAACTCTATGAAAATGCTGGCTGATATTTTTCTGGAACTCACCGAATTTGTGATTAAATTGGATAACTGGCATCTGATATTAAAACTCCTCATCTATGAAAATGGTATTATTTCTTCATTCATTCTATGTATTTTTTCCCATTGCTGTGTTAACACTTTCTATAAAACATTAGACCAAAACTCAAAAGACAAATAACTGAAACATTTCTACTCAAAGACCCAACAGAACAGAAAACTGGTTATTAGTTATGCATGGATTTGGGAGTTACAACAAATACACTATAACACATCCAATTCAGAAAGTTATTTTGTTTAAATCAATCTACCTGAAATATTCCTTCAAAATTCAGCTTACATCGCACCACTTTCAGAAAGCCTCCTCTGATCATTCATCTACAGTATCTTCCATTATTTTTGCATCTGGAAATTACTAAGGGTCTGTATCAAAAAAGATAGACTGAGAACTTACAGGTAACACAGGCCTGTGTATGTGCTTATTTGGCCTATATCATGTTTCTTAAAACAAAACCCAGAGGCCAAAATAATTACAACATTTCACACAAAAGTCAAAGGATTTTAACTTGCATGTTTTTCATTCCTTCTTAGGAATCCAAGCTAACAAAGATCTCCATGCTTCCTTGATTATCAGGACAGGCAAATCATACTGAGTTTTAAAGCTTCCACATAAAAGTGACCTATTATTTTCCAAATCACATTCCACTGGTCAAAGCAAAAATCATGTTGAGGCTAGCTTAAAAAAATGATGGGGAAGTAAAATCTTACTATGTGCCTGAAAGGTTAAAAGTCAGAAGTATTTCATATAATTGATGACTCGGACTTCAATTTCTTTCTTTCTATCTATTCTACAAACTAACACTAGAATTACTTTTCAAGAATACAGATTGAATTATCTCATAACTCTGCTTAAAAGAAAGAAGTTTATAAGCTATAGTGCCTATGTGGAAAAAAGTAAGAATCAGTAGGAATGGCATTCAACCCTTTCACAATCTACTCCAAATTCATTCATTCTTTCCTCATTATTTTCCCTTACATCACCTATTCTCCAACATTTTGAATATGTGTTACAATACACTGATTTCAAAGTTTAGCTCAAACATCTTCTCAATTCAGTCTTATTTACCTTTATTGTGTAAAAAGTTAGAAATCCCACTCTACTTTCAAATCACACTGTTTTTAATGAGCACTAGTATCCAAAGTAGTTAATATGTGCCAGGCACGTATTATAACATAATTGTTACGTGTCTATTAAAATGTAAGATACCTATAGAGTAAGTAACAATGTTCTTAGAAAATCAATATACTGGCCTAACAAACTGAAATACAGGACAAGCTCAGTTGGTTAAGCATCCCACTCTTCATTGTGGCTCAGGTCAAGTTCTCACAGTTTGTGAGTTCAAGTCCCACATCGGGCTCTGCGCTGACGGTGCAGAAACTGCTTGGGATTCTCTGTCTCCCTCTCCCTCTAAGAAACCAAATAGACCTTACTGAACCAAACTTAGTTTTTCACTCACTGCAAAGGTCATTGATATACGATATATCTCAATCTGTGGTCAGTAAAACCATATTTCACATCCAGAAATTTCCCCAGATTGGATTTGGATTTCCAGCATGGATATATAACTTATTGCATCTGATGCTTAAGAAAAATTACTTTCATATTTATGTTTGTTGCAACTTCCTGTAAGAATTCTACTAAGGCAAAAAAAAAAAAAAAGGAATTCTACTAAGGCAATCATCATTGCCTACATTTTGCAGATAAAATTGCAGTACCTACAAACCACCTCAGCTCACTTCTGTCACTTTCATATGCCTTAACATTGTTATTGCTCATTTCAGAATAAATTAGCAAATTCTAGAATCTATCTAGAATGCTTACAAAAGTACGGGAAAAGCTTTGGAAAGGTCAAATTCTAAGAGGCTCAGTCCTCTTAAAAGAATGCATTTCATGGCTCTTATAAAAATGAAGAATTATAAAGAAACAGGTTGACTGCCAATAAAGGAACGTGAGAAATATTCAACACTAACAGAAATAAAAATAGCTGATGTCTATGCAAGGATGCAATATAGAATCACAAAATGATTCCAGTTTCCTAAAGGTAAAAAGTTTACTAATAGAAGCCATGATAGATCTACTCTAGGAAAAAGTGCCGCCACACTGAAAATACCATGAAATCTAAAACAAAACTTTCCTTCTTTCACCAAATATAGATTACTTTAAATGAAGGAAGACAAACTCATTGCCAATGAAATGAGGGAAAGTTGGTAACTAAAAGGGTTATAAAGGTAGGTTATAAAAATATTCTCAGGGATCTGCAAACCAGTCCCAACAGTAGGCAAGAATAATAATAATAATAATAATAATAATTATTATTATTATTATTATTTTCCAGGGGTGCCTGGCTGGCTTATTTGGAAGAGCATGCAAGTCTTGATCTCAGGGTTGTAAGTTCGATATCCCACAATGAGCCTATGCTCATTACTAAGAAAATAAGTAAACTTTAGGGGAAAAAAAATCCTAAAATTTGGTCGTTAAACAACATATTACATCAGTCTCAGGAAAAGAACAACACATAGTTATCACTTTTGTGAATGGAAGACTGGAAAGATAATCAGTATAAAACTCAAAAAAGGGCAAAAGTTTCTTCTTCAACTAAAAGCAGAATAACTATTTTGAGATAAAAAATCTATCTATAGGCCATTTGCCCAACAGCATGAAGATAAATACTGTATTAAAACAGAAAATAAATTTACTTTCAATAAGAATGTAAAAGAAACCATACATACCAAATTTAAATAAAAGAGGTATTACATATTAATTATTAATTAATCCATGTATCATAACTACTATAAGGAATTTATCAGTTCTAAAACTGTACATACAAACATTCTATAGGTCAGTTTTCTTGATGTTGCCAAGAATAGGCCATGTTTACTTTTTCACGTGTTACTTTGAAAGTCTACATTGTAAACCCAGAAATAAGATATTTTGACTCCTTTTTTTATAAAAGGCAAGACTGATAATCTTGCATACCCTCAAATTTTAAATTAAAAAATAGAAAATTCTTATTCCTAGGACAAAATTAAATTAAGATAATAGAAAATGTTCTCCACATGTTATTTACTGTTGCAATACAACAACCAGCAATAAGGTAACCTTCTTACCATAAGGTTATCTGTGAGATGATTTCTTGGGAGTGTTTTCTTTCTCTTTGGATAACTAGAGAAAGACATGTAGTTTACACACAAAGAAACACTAAAAGTCGATATATACTAACCTGGCCCAGTCCAGGCATACCTCCTCCAAGTCTAAGAAGTCTGTCCATATTTCTAGAAAACAGAAACAAAGGAAAACGTTCTTAAGCACAAAAGTGTTTACTCAATTGCTATCTATATAATTCACCTTCAGTCACTCAGTATGTCAAAAATATTGGTGGTAATTACAACACAACATCAGACTTCCTGTTAATTAACACCACATATTAATTCAAGAAGCTGTCTTCCATGCTAATTAACAGACCTTACTTTACTGCTTTGGTTTTGGGTTATCCCCGGTTTTAAAGACAAGCAATCTTAGCATACTTTCAAAACTTTGCTATTATTAAGTTAATTATATTTTCTCATTGTTATCTAATAAAGTACCTGAATGAGGAAAAAGTGCCTGAAATGCTTATCATACTTATGATTGAATTTCCTTCAATTTGTCCAGAGTATACAAATAAAAATCCTCACTTTTAAATTAAATTTTAACATCCTCATTAGTAAGTTCTGTGCTAATTAACTTACAGCTTGTCAGTTATCATCAAAACTACATGTGAAAGACATTGTGAGCAGATTATGGATCTCTGAATTAGCATCAAAGCCTTTTTTAAAATGAACTCATTATACTAAAAGAAATATTATAAAGTAAACATTAAATGCATTAAGATAGTATTCTAGAACCTACACAGATATTTTCCATTATCTCAGATGTTGTGTAGATATACACCTTTTTCACTGATGAAATTTAACTGCTGTCTCAATTATAATTTTAGAGTTAATCAATACAAAGACAAACTTTGAAATATCAACCTAGAATGACTATAGAAGACATTCTTATAAGCTTGAAAACATCAGAAGAAATCAAAGAAATAGCAAGAGTACCAATATGGCCTCAAATACAAAAAAGGAGTAACCAAATTACAAAAAATTAATATCAGCACAACTAAATGTTAAACGTTAAACATGACAATGAAGCATTTCTTCTACTTGAAAATTGCTAGTGTCTTAAAATTCCTTTTCTTTCTAAATGTATGCTTTAGAAAACAGTATTACTACAATTCAATTTCTGTATTAAATGCTAACAAATTAGTCACCTGTTCATGTTATTTTACTAGTTAGAACTACTATACAAACTAAAGCTTAATAATGTACTCAAAATCATTACATTATAGCCTAATCATGTTTGCTGAATCTTGCTAAAAATTAACTCCTGTATTTAACAATGTTAATACTCTAAACTTTATTCAAGTCCACATATAGGAAACTGCACAAATGATACTGCCATGGAATCTTCACAAAGTGAATGCTCTCCCATTACCACCACCTCGATAGAGAAACATTATTAGCATCTAGGAACACCTCTCATGCCCCCTTTCTCGTCCCTACCACTGCGCAAAGACAGAATTCCAACTTCTAATGGCATAGACTAGTTGTTTTTGAATTTTATATAAATAACAATTTATAAACAACTTTATAGCAACAAATCTGTGAGATTCACAATGGATAAATTCACTTTAAAAAATGAAAGCACACAGGAAAACTTGATAGTCCAGACAAAATTTCTGCTTTATAGTCTTAACACATCCTCCTAATAGCAACATTCACAAACAAAATCTCCATCAAATTCTCATTAAAATTCCTCAACTCAAACATAGCATTCAATACATGGCAGTTTTTAAAGTCTACAGACAAGGTGGGGGTAGGGGGGAAACCTGACTATTTAAAAATATTAAAGACATTTCTCTAGAATATATTACCAAAGAAAAAAAAATTCTTTTGTACCATATCTAGCTTATAAACTTAAATTGCAAATGGAAATAAAACTAATAACATACAGTATACTTTAGACATTATATACATTCCAGGCCAAAGTCGATTCCCAGCTGTGTTCAGTTTATCTATTTCCCCTGTGTTGTTTCTGATGACTTTACACAGACTCCAGATGCTGTGAATATACATGAGCGATGTGGGGAGCAGAGGGAAAGAAAATCTGGCAGGTCAAATTTGTGTTTTTAGCAAAATTAGATGTCTCAGCAAACAGGAAAAAATATTTAACAAACGAAAACATTTTACATAACATAATGAGGTTTAATAAAAATTTTAACATTTGGAAAGGAAATACATTGATAAAGGTTCTAAATCACACTACTTTAAAAAATTTTCTTAATGTTTATTTATTTATTTTTTTGAGATAGCAAGTGAGAGAAAGCAAGCCAAGGAAGGGCAGAGAGACAGGAAGAGAGAAATCCCAAGCAGGCTCTGCGCTGCCAGCAGAGAGCCAGATGCAGGGCTCGAACTCATGAACTGTGAGATCATGACCCCAGCTGAAACCAAGAGTCGGAGGCTTAAACAACTGAGCCACCCAGGTGCCTCTAAATCACACTACTTTTTAAAAGAGTTTATAGAAAGCAAATAAGAACAAAAATGCTAGTTATCTAAATGATTTTCATGCACTCTTAAATCTGGTCATCTGTCACATATTTATAATTTGACGTATGTTAAAAAAAAGATATTTTCTTTTTTTTAAAGATAAAATTCTTTCCATATCCTGAAAAGAATAAGCAAAAATTATACACATTCTTAGTTCTCACCTGGTCAACAACTACAACTCTTGTGGTGTTAAGCTTCAGTTCCTTGAGTTTGACAAATTTCTTCTTAACTCAAGCTCCTGCTAATACTGGCAGTTATAACTTTTCCCAAGTACCTTTTTTTCTCTCTCCTAAAAAAAGTAAATAAAATAAGATATAATTACTTTGATAACTATGGAGGAAAATATGTCAAGTGCTTTAAATGAAACAAATCCTAAAAATGAAATAGAAATCAAAATTGATTTTTAATCATCATTTCCGGAAGAATATGGAAGAAATAGCATTCCAGGGAGCTACAGAGCAGAGGATTAAGTCCACATCCAAAATTTGTTTGTAAGTTCCTTTTTTGAGCAGTTTTAATTATATGTTAAGGATTGACATTTTATGACTTTTAGTCTTTCTAGAGGTGTTTCCAAGACCAGAGAAAATTTACTTTTTATTTATTTTTATTTATATTATTATTTATATATTTATATTTTTATTTATATCATTACATATATATTTTATTTATTTTTACATAAAAATTATATTTTAAAATAGAACATTCTATTGTGCAATTACTATATGGGTCCGTTGGACATCACATACAAACCTATGATGCATAATGGAATCTTAGTAATGTTATTTTTCCTATATTTGAACGTTTGCTATTTCATTATCATAGGAATTAGTTTATCATTTTTTGGTCAATTATCCCCAACTATGCCAAAAAGACTAAAAAAACAAGAAAATTGAAGAATAAGAATTATCCAAAATGATGTAATAGTGAAATGTATTATTGCTATTGCCTCATTCTTCAGTTCTTATCATGCTGCCCAAAAGCATTTCCCATTTTTCAAAAACATATAAGACTAGAGACATCACCTTTGTAGTCTTTTTAGCTTTCATTTGAACATGGCTAACAATTCAGAACTTGCATATTTGCATATTGTCCAAGAGAGGAGAACTGACAGAAAAAAAATTCCATAGAGAATCACAAGGTGAATGTAAAAACAGATAACAATACTCTAGCCTCTTAATAATGATAAAATAGATGGTATAAGCCAGTGTTTCTTCAGCACTATTGACATTTAGAACCAAATTTCTTGTTGCAGAAGGCTGTCTTGTGCATTACAGGATGTTTTGCAGCATCCCTGGCCTCTACCCTTTAGATGCCGGTAACACCTACCCAGTCGTGATCATCAAACGTCCCCAGACATTGCCAAATGTCCACTGGAAGGACAAAATCACTCCCAGTTCAGAACCACTGGTATAAACAAAATCTCAGACTATGCATCTTCAGATGGCAATAACCTAGATTTTCTTGAACCTAAGAACTAATCTTTGCTGGAAACAGTTTGGAAACTCTTCAAAAAGCTCAACGATTATCTTACGTCGCAGCAATTCCTCTTCTAGGTATATATCCAAAAGAACTGAAAATAGGTATTCAAAACAAACTCCTGTACATCCATGTTTATAGCATCACCATTCATAACAGCCTAAATGTTCATCAAAGATGAAAGGATAAACAAATTTTCATAGGTATAAACATACAATGGAACACATGGAATATTATTAAGCTATAAAAAGGAATGTAGTCCTGACACACATTATATTATGGATGAACCTCAAAACATTATGCTATAGAAAAGATGCCATGCACAAAAGGTCACAAACTGTATGATTTCATTACATTAAATATCCCAATTATACGAACCCATAGAAAAGGAAGATTAGTCATTGCCAGAGGTTACAGGGAAGGTGTAAAAAGGAGAAAACTGCTTAATGAGTAAGAGATTTTACTTCAGAATTATGGAGATGTTTTGGAACTAGACAGAGGTGGGGTCGTTACACAACACTGAATGATTTTGGCCCAGGTTATGATCTCATGGTTGGTAAGTTCCAGCCCCGCATCAGGCTCTGTGCCGATAGTGCTGAGCCTGTTTTGGATTCTCTCTTGCCCCCTCTCTCTCTCTGTGCCTCTCCCCTGCTTACTCTCTCAAAAATAAATAAATAAACATTTAAAAATGTTTAAGTGGATCAATGAGTGAATAATGTTTCTAAGACTAATCTTATCCAGATAGGTATTGAACAAGAAGGACTTCATTACACACTATTTCACAAGAAAAACCTGTTTTGCTAAGAGATTATGATGATATTGATGAAGTTCATATGTGGACAAATGATAAAGTGTCCAAAAAGATGAAAAAAAAGTAATAGATAATGTAGAAGTGAAAAAAAATATTGGACAAACTCTAATTGGTGTTTACAAATCTTAAAGAAAAAAACATTTTGTGGGCCAAGATGATAACCATCCTCTCTTCAACAAAATTATGAGCTATCAAGGATTCCAAAAGTACTGCAAATTGGGAAATGAAAAAGCTTCGGAAACGGATGGTGGTGATAGCTGCACAATGTGAATGTACTTAAAGCCACTAGACTGTACATCTAAAGATGATTAACATAAGTTTTATGGTATGCATACTTTATATGAGAGTTAAGAGCTATTAACTCTGCACTACAAGTGCCAGGACTCAAATCTTGTCTCTGATACTGACTAGCTCTGTGTCCTGGGGTCAGTTACCTCCCTGTGACTCAGTTTCCTTATCTGCAAAATGGGGACAATGATAGCATCCATCTTGTTTAGATTAGAGAAGACAACGAACATAAACAACACAACATAATGCATGGCATATAGTAAGTGAACAAGAGTGCTAGAAGCTCTGGTCAGCACCACCTTCCTTAGCATGGCTACAGTTCATTCAACACAGATTCTTCTTCCCATATACTTTGGCACTTAGTGAATTTCAAAACAATAGGCACACATTTCACTGTATTAAATGAATTACACTGGAGAATAGGGACTTGAATTTTGCAGAATTTAGCAAAAGGGTTCACAAAATTAAAATGCTAAACTATAACATAAAAGACAATACTTCCAACTCTTTTAAATAAAAGCCATACAGGGGTGCCTGGGTGGCTCAGTCAGTAGAGCATCGGACTTCTGTGCTGACAGCTCAGAGCCTGGAGCTGCTTCAAATTCTGTGTCTCCCTCTCTCTCTGCCCCTCCCCTGAGCTTGCTTGCTCTCTCAAAAAAATAAATAAGCAGGAAGGAAGGAAGGGAGGGAGGGAGGGAGGACATGAGGGAGGGAGAGAGGCAGGCAGGCAGGTCATACAAAACACCTATGGAACTAAACGAAGTTTTTTTTTTAATTTTTTTTAACGTTTTTTATTTATTTTTGAGAGACAGAGAGAGACAGCTCGAGCAAGGGAGGGTCAGAGAGAGAGATACAGAATCGGAAGCAGGCTCCAGTCTCTGAGCTAGCTGTCAGCACAGAGCCCGATGCGGGGCTGGAACCCACGAACCATGAGATCATGACCTGAGCTGAAGCTGGATGCTTAGCCTACTAGGCCACCCAGGCGCCCCTAAACCAAGTTTTTACACCTACCAAAAAGCAGAGGATCCAAGAGCTCATTCATGATATGAGTAACTTTACTTAAAACATTATCAGATATGAACAAAGTGTCCAGCTGTAACTAATATGTCATACATACAGTAACGTTTACAACCTGAATTGGTAAACAACAGTACAAAATAAGTATTGGTACTTTCAAAAAGTTGTACATCAAAAAGTTGATTTTCAGGGCACCTGGGTAGCTCAGTCGGTTGGGCATACGTCTTCAGCTCAGGTCATGGTCTCACAGTTAGGTTTTGGCCCCACATCAGGGTCTGCACTGGCAGCTCAGAGCCTGGAGAATGCCTCAGATTCTGTCTCCCTCTCTCTCTGCTCCTGCCCCCTGCTCCTGCTCTCTCTCTCTCAAAAATAAACATTAGAAAAATTTTAAGAGAAAGTTGATGATATTCTTTTTCATCTCCCTGAGTTAATATCTAGTTAGAATCTGATACAGTTAGAGTGTGTTCCTGATGGAATTAAATAAACCAATTCTCAAATATTTATAGAAATGTATGGAACCACAAATAACTCTAAAAAAACAGATCCTTCAAAATTATCTTAATCTGGATTTGGAATATGGCAAATTTTTTAAATTCTTCAACCTTTTAACAAGGGACAAAGGACACTGTTTTCCTAGCAATTCGTAAAACTCAAACAAAATCATGAAGCCCTTAGTTGTTTGAGTTTATCATTGTGTTTCTTAGTTCATTTTTCACTTTTTACTCCCCAACCCATGCTACAGTTACATTACTTTTCAGACTGATGCTAAATCCTTTACTCCATATTTGAGATCTCATATTTTTAATTCCTCTACTCTCTGATTTGTGGAAATTAGAAACTTTTTTGATGTTCTTAAAGGCTTTCTTCAATGAAAGAAATAGTCAACATTAAACTTTTAATTATATAAAGAAGATTTTGAAAGCAAGATTTTTCCTGTTTAGAAAAGTTAAGATTGAACTATCACAAATATCTCTTCTGTGCTATCTCCTAATTACAGCTTTCAAGTAAACACTCATTAAATAAATACAAGTTTCCCCCTCTATCCAAAAGCAGAATTTTCCTATGGAGATCTTCCTAAGCGGAAATGGTATGAATTGAAGAAACTACACCATTTAAGAAAAGCGAAAATCCTCTTCGGATTCCTTCTGTTAGCAAAAATGGGTATAATGCAGGTCTTCTGTAAAAGTGAAGTGGGGTAAAGCTAACTTCAGATAGCAGGGGAAACCTGTACTACTCTGTGCATAAGGTGATACAGAAATAGAGCCATTAAGAAACTCAGTAACCTTCACTGAAAGAATATATAATCTATCTGGGGAGGCATGATAGAAAAAAGACATATAGTGAAAGGCAGTAGGGTAGAGCCAGAAAGGCTCTAAAGGCTATCAGATGTCAATTTGAATCTGGGCTTTATGACATACTCTCTGTATGATCTGTAAAAAAGTTACCTTCTTCTAGTGTCTAGACTTATCTATTAAAGGGGGATAATATCTACCTCTTGCAAGTCAGTGGTAAGAAAAAATACAAAGCACTTCATATAGTGCCTGGAACATTTATAAAGTACTCAATAACTACTATTATTGTAATGATCATCTTAGAGCCAGAAGTGATTACTTAATCCAATTCTCATTTTATCAAAGGGGACACCAAAATAACACAAAGCAGAATATGAATGTCAAAGGAGTACAACAAACTGGGTTTATGACAAGTTCATTAATAATAAATCTCATGAATATTCAGGTAAGACTTTCAGAAGTGAACACTGCTATACAACGGAAAACAAAAGCACAATCACTTGTTACTGATCAAACATGGGTTCTAAAGCTACAGACTAAAAGCAAGGTTTACATCACAAGCATAAAAATAAATGCAAAAATAAGCTTTACATTAAAACAGCAAAATATTATCTACCAAACACCTTGAAGAGAAAAAATAATCTCCCAAAGTCAACAGGTGAGGCTTCATTGAAAGATGACTTCAAAACTTTTCTCTGACAACATTCAAGATTTTCACTACATATCACTCCACTAAACACAATTTAAGTGTAGTTAATGCTCCACTCAGTGCCTTAATCTCTACAAAATACACAGTAACTCATTAAGTTTACTTAAAATATATAAATTTGAAATGAGCCAGTTGCTAACCTTATAGGACAAAACAAGAAAGCCACCAAAACTGTATTCAGTCCTTTATTTCAACATTATAGTGACCGTCTTACTGCTTTACTCATAAAAATTAACTTAGCACTAAAAACATATTTTTGTAGCAATATAGAAAAAAATTTACACCCTAGGACTGCATTTCGATGCTAATTTTTAAGGCTTCTTCCCTGCCTTTCCCATAAATCTTCATCAACTTTTATGTTACCATTTTTTTATTTCAAGACTGTTTCATTCGGTCACCAGATTTATATCCAAACTCTTCCGAAAAGTTTACATTTTTTTTTCTTCTTTTGACAGACACAAAGTACGTCCCAAGGAAATTTAAGTTCCAAGAGGTAATACAGAGCAGCAGATTTCTACTTTACTAAAGAGGAAATGTTATCAATTCACCAACAACTACTCAATTAGGACAAATTGAAAGTAAGTTAAAAGGCAGAGCAGGAAAAATCACACTTTGCTTTGGATAGTTTCAATGCTAAACACCAGTGCATCTCTGGGATTTTTGTTTGGTTTTTGAAGGGAGTTGAAATCCTAACACTAAAAAATAGGCGGTCAAGGCCCAGGGGTAGGACAAGTGATTTTAAAGCAAGCATGCCGTCAATGGGAAAGTTAATTGTATTCCCTCTCCCTGTTTCCTCTGGCCGCTTTGAAGTTTTTCAACACCGGAGTAACTATCAATAGAACACAAACAGAGGCCATACACAGGGTTCTCCTGGTATAGGGAGAAGAGGGTCTCCAAAATGTGATGAATTGAGCGAAGCAGAAGCTCCTGGAAGAAGGAGACTACATTCAGACCTAATTTAAGAGAGACCCGAGTAACCGGCGAAGAGTCTGAAGGAGCCTGGGCTCCTCCCTCAGGGCCCAGGCCTCCAGCGGCAACCCGGCTGGGCAACGTGACTCAGGAAAGCACGGGGCTGGCGGCGGCCTAGGTCGGCTGCCTCCGCGAACCTCCGGGGCCCTGCTTTCCCCGTCTTACCTGAAAGCTGGCGGGGACGGGAAGCCACGGTCTGGATTCTCGTCTCCCACCTGCGGTGTCGCGGAGACGGTGGAGACCGTGGCAGCGGCACCGGCGACTCGGACTCCGCCGTGGTCTGGATCCGCGAACCGGCGATGAATCAGCCCGATTCCATTCAAAAGAGTCGCCCGGACCTCCGCGGCGAAGCACTTCCGGGTTCACTGCTTTGCTTCGGCTTCCGTTCCCCCGACGGCCAATTGGAGACGGCTCGGGAGTTCGGCGGGCGTCCCGGGATGACTGCGCCACCCGGACGGCGCGGGCAGCGCCGCTTCTCCGGGCTAGGCTGGGAGGGCGGGACGGAAGTTAGCGCCGGCGCCGCTCCCGCCGCTCCGACATTCACCCTTTTCTCCCCCCCTTTCCGCCCCTCCGCTGCGCGTCCAG
Source organism: Suricata suricatta (assembly GCF_006229205.1). Lineage (NCBI taxonomy): Eukaryota > Metazoa > Chordata > Mammalia > Carnivora > Herpestidae > Suricata > Suricata suricatta. Next base: position 67,855,296 of record NC_043702.1, read on the forward strand.
GCCACGGTCGAGGTCTGGGACGCCGGCCTACCAGGCCCAGGAGGTGACGGGCTAGGAAACGTACCTACAGGGTTGCAGAAACCAGAACCCCTTTCGTTTGGGTGTTTACCACGGTCCTACTCTAAAACTGTAAGATTCGTTTGAACTCGGTCATCTGAGAAGCAGAAAAGGAAGATGGTGTTAAAAGAGGGGAAATCGGTCAGAGGTTCTTTTCCACAGAGCAGTCTGCCCGCCTCCTTGTTTTCGCGCTTTCCAGGGATTGGATTTCAAGGAAAACCAACGTTTCCCAAATGTTAAAGCCACCTATTTTAAGCCCGATTTACAGAACTTTAAAAAAATCATTTACTGACGTTTCTCCATAGAATTAGCATCAACAGCGTTTCACCCATCATCTGCCCTGTGCTAGGTTTTCAGATAGCAAAACGACCCAAGAAATGACGGATTATTGACAAATTTATATCATACTTTGGCACCGGCTCTGTTTAGGGCAACATGTTCACCAAGTTCCTCTCACCTTATCAAATATATTCCAAATAACAAGCATTTTTAAAGCATTCCTAAATCAAAAATGATGATGAATCCTCTGGATAGAGGGAAAGGAGGGATTACAGCATCTGAATCCAAAGCTACTTGAGTGGGCATAATTATACTGAATTTCCCTCTTAAAGATACTCCATTTCTATCTTTAAAAAAAATACATGTGTTATTTTAACCCTATGTAATTTTATTTCTGGACCAACATCCTTATGTTTCCCCCCAAACCTGTGCCTCTTCTATTTGCTTTTTCCGAGAAAGAGCCCATCCTTCACCTGATTAGGTTCCCTAATCAGACGCATGAGTTGACACTTCCCTCCTATTCACCTATTCCCTCTGGCCTCCCAACTAATGATCCTGGAAATCATGAAGGATTTAATTTATAAAAGACCTTTTCCAATCCACCACTCACCTTTTCCATTCCCTCTGCTTCAACCTCTACGCAAGCCTTCATCACTTTTTTCCTAGAATGCCACAATAATCTTAATATCCCTGCCTTCAGTTTGCCCCCCTTCAATGCATTCTTCACTTTATTAACAAAGATTTTTTTTCAGCTACATAAATACAAGCATGCCCTTTCCTTGCTTAAAATTTCACCAGTGACTCCCCAAACAATCAATACAAAGGTCAAAAATCTCTCAACTTTGTTTCGAACACTCTTGCTTCCAGCCATACTAAAGTATTTAGCTAATGAATGAGATGTCCATAGGGACTATGAAAAACTCTTGAGACGTTTCTGAGAATCTAGAAAGTAATATGCATGTTTAGGGGCATGTGCATACCTAGGACCCTGTTAATGCTCTGGAAAGAGAAGGCCCCAAACTTTCACCTCTGTCTGACCTTGAGTCTCTACACAAGCAAGAAGTGAAAACTAAAACAAAGGTGTAAACTCACTGGCTCAGTGTTGAAGGCATGCCCCAAATACACATACTAAGCCCCTCAGGAAAGACTAGGAGACTTATTGGTTGAAGACATTTAAGGAAATCTCTGTCCAGTCATCAGATGATTACTAAGCTAAATGAGCAAAGACTTCACTGGTTACACACAACAAACAATATAGACTTTAAGGAATGCATTCAAAAAAGTCCCTAAACCAACAGCTACTCTAACAAACAAAAGCCCTGGGGGGAGAGTAGAGTCTGATTTCCAAAGTTGCCACATTCTATTATTTGAAATGTCCAGTTTTCAAAAAAAAAAAAAAAATTCAATACATGCAAAGAAATAATAATGTATGGCCCACATACAGAGAAAAAAGCAATTAATAGAAACTATCCCTGAGGAAGCACCTATGTTGAACTTACTACATAAAGACTTTGTATAAGATATTTTAGGGGCTCCAGGGTGACTCAGTCGGTTGAGTGTCTGACTCTTGATTTCAGCTCAGGTCATGATCCCAGGGTCATGGTATCAAGCCCTGTGTCATGCTTCATGTTGAATGTCTCTCCCTTGCATGGCCTCTCTCTCTCAAAAAAAAAATAATTAAATACATTCACAAAGCTAAAAGAAACCATGTCTAAAGAACTAGAGGAAAGTAGGAGGAGAATGTTTCACCAAATAGATAAAATCAATAAACAGGAAATATTTTTTAAAAAATTGTCAAGTAGAAAAGGATAATAACTGAAGTAAAATTTTTATTATAGGAGCTCAATGACAAATTTGAGCAAATGGAAAAAAGAATCATCAAATTTGAATATACATTAGTTAAGATAATCAAGTTTGGGAACAAATAGAAAAGAAAATGAAGAAACATGAATAGAGTCATAGAATTCGATAGAACATAATCAGGCAGGCCAACATATGTATAATGGGAGTTTTAGAGGAAAGAGAAAGAAGGCAGAAATATTTGAAGAAATAATGGTCAAAAACTTCCCAAATTTGATGAAAAACACTAAACTATAAATCTAAGAAGATTAATAAATTCCAAATGAGATAAACTCAAAGAAATCAACACCTGGACACATTATAATCAACCTACAGAGAGCTAAAGCCAAGGAGAGAATCTTGAGAGTGCCAAGAGAAAAGCCACTCATCACATAATCCTCAGTAAATTTCACAACCAAGGCTGTGGAAACAGAAAGCAGTAGGACGGTATATTCAAAATGCTGAAAGAAAAAAAAAATCAACCAAGAGTTCTCTATCCAGGAAAACTATTCCTTAAAAATGAAGGAGAAATTTATATAGTTCCAAATATATGTATAAACAAAAATAGAATTAATCATTAGGAAATTTGCCCTTTAAGAAATACTAAAGGGAATCCTTCGGGTTGAAATGAAAGGACACTAGACAATAATGCAAATCCACATGAAGAAACAGAGGACCCTTGTAAAGACAGCTACATAAGTAAATATGAAAGACAGTTTAAATACATTCTTTGTTGTGATTCAGTTTTTAATATTTGAGTTAAAAGATAACTGCATAAAGCAATAATAATATTCTGTGTTGGCATACTATGTATAAAGATGTAATTAGTATCACAATAACAGCACAAAGGAGGTGGGGAGAGAATGAAGCTGTATAGTAGTAAAGGTTTTGTATACTATTAAAAGTAAGTTGGGGGCACCTGGGTGGCTCAGTCAGTTGAGTGTCCAACTTCAGCTCAGGTTATGATCTCATGGTTTGTGGGTTCGAGCCCTATGTCAGGCTCTGTGCTGACAGCCCAGAGCCTGGAGCCTGGAGTCTCTCTCTCTCTTTCTCTGTCCCTCCTCTGCTCATGCCCTGTCTCTGTCTCTCAAAAATAAATGAACGTTTAAAAAAAAAGTAAGTTGGTATTGGAGCATCTACATGGCTCAGTTGATTAAGCATCCTACTCTGGGTTTTGGTCAGGTAATAATCTCAAGATTTCCTGAGTTCGAGCCCTGAGTTAGGTTCTGCACTGACAACACAGAGCCTGCTTTGGATCCTCATTCTCCCTTACTCTGCCCCACCCCTGCACCGTGTCTGTCTCTCTCAAAAATAAATAAGCTTTAAAAAAAATAAAATTAAGTTGGTATTAATATGAACTATATGGTTATAATTTTGTAGGTATACTCTCTGGAGCAACTGACAAGGGAATTAAAATGGTACACTAGTAAATATGTACTTAACAGAAAAGGCAGAATTAATGAAGGAATAGAACAACAGCAAAAAAAACAATATATACCAAACATAAAGCAAAATGTCAGATGTAAATACTACGTTATCAGTATTTACATTAAATATAAATGGATTAAACATTCCGATTAAAAGGCAGAAATCTGCAGAATTATTTTTATTATTTTTTACTTTTTAAAATGTTTATCTTTGAGAAAGACAGAGCATGAGCGGAAAAGGGGCAGAGAGAGAGAGGGAGACAAAGAATCCGAAGCAGGCTCCAGGCTCTGGGCTATTAGCACAGAGCCTGATATGGGGCTTGAGCCCACAAACCATGAGATTATGACCCGAGCCAAAGTCAGATGCTCAACTGACTGAGCTACTCAGGTGCCCATGCAGAATGTATTTCTAAAAAGAAACAACTATCTGCAGCACAAGAGACACAGTTTATATTCAAATACACAAAAAATATTGAAACAAAAAAATTGAAAAACATATATACTCTGCAAACAGAAACTAAAATGGTACAACCACTTTGGACTTGTCCTGCTATTTTTTTAATATAAAGTTAAAAATACAACTACCATCTGACCTAGCAACTCCATTGTATGTATTTATCAAAAACAAATAAAAACATATGTCCACACCAAGACTTGAATGTGATAGTTTTTAGCAGTTTTATTAATAATAGCCCTAAACCAGAAATAATCCAAATGTTTCCCAACTGGTAAATGGATAAAGTGTAATATGTCCTTATAATGCAATAATACTCAGCGAAAAAAGAAAACTAATGATAGGTGCAACAACAAAGATGATTTTCAAAAACATCATGCTGGAGAAAAGAAGTGAGACCAAAAGAGTACATACTGTATAACATAATTTTAATGAAACTCTAAACAAATGAAATCAAATATACAGTAACAGAAGGCAGATCAGTGGTTATCTTGGGGCTTTAAAGTGGAGTTAGGTGGAAGATTGATTGCAAGGAGTGTAAAGAACTTTTGAGGTTCTCTCTATATGTATATCTTTTTTGTGGTGTTGGTTTTTCAAAACTCGTCAAATGGTACACTTAAAATGGGTACATTTTATTGTATATTATTTATACTACCAAAAGTTGATTTAAAAGAAGAAAATATCCTCGGAGGACCTGGGTGGCTCAGTCGGTTAAGCATCGAACTCTTGATTTTGGTTTAAATCATGATTTCACAATTTGTGAGATGGAACCCCATGTCAGGGATTCTCTCTCTCCCTCTCTCTCTCTGCACCTCCTCTACCTCTCAAGATAGATAAACATTAAAAAATAAATAAAAGAAGAAAAAATCCTCAAATTTGATATTTTATCCCTTTCCTTGGTTATACTGAAGTATCTGTAGTTAAATCATGTTGTTTTATGCCTCAAGAATATTCAAATCTATTGTTTCTCCTATCTGAAATGTTTTTCTCCCATCTGCTATCAGCACACTCCACCCTATTGTTTTAGAGAGTGGCTAGTTAATACTACTCATGTATCTTACCCTATAATCCTACTCTATAATCTCCTTTTGTACTTGTCTGCCTTCTCATATAAACTTTAAACTTCTTCAGAGTAGAGAACATGGCCTGGTCAAAAATGGGTACTAAACATTGTTATTGAATATTGAAGTATTACTTGTCCAAGTACTTTGCTTCCTAACTATACTCAAAAGGATTGGAAACATTTTACATCCAGATACAGTTCCTCTTGAAATAATCAACTCTTGAAAAATAAACAATTAGGGTGCCTGGGTGGCTCAGTTGGTTGAGTGTCCAACTTCAGCTCAGATCATGATCTCACAGTCTATGGGTTCAAACCCTGTGTCCAACTCTGGTCTGATAGCTCAGAGCCTGGAGCTTGCTTCAGATTCTGTGTCTCCTTCTCTCTCTGCCTGTTCCCCGCTCATGCTCTGCCTCTCAAAAATAAATAAATGTTAAAATTTTAAATTAATGGAATTTAAATGGCCACATATCTGATATAAATATTATAGGCTAATGTTTAAAGCATTTATTGTTTAGATTAGTCCCAGTGTGGCTTTGGAGAACACTACAGTGAAAAGAATTGTGAAATGTTTGATATGTTTCCTAAAATGGTAAATAGCCAAAGTTCACATTATTAAATTTGTAATGTACATTGTGTCAGAGAGAAACTTCCCTGCTCATTTGGTATCTTCTGAACCTGAGAGGTTTGTTAAATGAATGGATAACTCTGGCTTGGAGCTTTACTACATAGCTCTTCAAAATGCCTCATCCTTATTATAAAAATGTCTTCCTATTTGTAAAGGGCACTGTGTACATATACATATAACTCCTTTCATATACAAAGTCTGACCATGTGTCTAAGAAGAATTTGTAACAGTAAATTTTCTGATAATAGCCAACCTTTACAATTATGAATATCAGAAAAGAGCTGTTGCCATTTGAATTTTAAAGAAATGTTTGGGAAGAATTTAAGAAACACATTGTTTTCTGTTCAAAATTTAAAATAAATTTTAATTGTTATACCTAATTATAGTTTTTCAGTTATGCAGCTTTTGAGTATTATAAATAAATATAGATCTAGCACAAGAAAAAGGAAAAATAGGAAAATATTTACTCTTTAAAGTATAGTGAATTAATTTAATGTATAAGGCCAATAAAATAATTGTTACTTCTGCCAGATGGTATTTTACATTTTGATAAAAAGATATATTCTTAATCATATATGTCAAGGAAAAGCGACCATATGTTGTTAAACACTTCCAATTTGTCATTTAATTTAAAAGGCACTACTGATGTTGCCATAATTTTTTTTTGGTGATGTGGTCTAAGTATCCTTGGTGTCAATAAAATGTAATCTTCTCAAGTAATTTCCATATTTCTCTTTGACTGAGGGAATAATTCAACAAAGAATTTTATTAACATCTACAAAGAAAGGACATCATAAAGGGGATAACTCAGAATCCAGAGTCTATATTTAAGTTACTACTGGGTAAAAAGCATAACCTGTCTCTTCAAGAAACCTCTAAAATTTAATTTACTATATTCTAGCAAAATAAATAAAATAAAAAGAATGAAGCAATTCCAAACTGATGTGCCTTAAGTTTAGAAACCCAAAATATTCATTTTTTAAAGTTTATTTATTTATTTTGAGATAGAGAAGGCACAGCAGATAAGGGGCAGAGAGGAGAGACAGAATCTCAAGCAGGCTCCCCACCATCAGTGCAGAGCCAGATGCAGGGATCAAACCCAGGAACTGAGAGATCATGACCTGAGCCAAGATCAAGAGTCGGACATCTAACTGAGCCACCCAGGGGCCCTAAACGCAATATGTTCTGAAAGAAAAAAAAGAAGGTGATTATTTATATTACAATATAATTCTGCACATTACAAAAGGACTTCTGATGAAAGACACCTTACAAAAGACATAGAAAATACCATTCAATTTATAATGGAAAAATGAAATTGATATTAGATGATTATTAAAACAAAGGTTTATGTCTTTTTTATCTCTGCCTTTTTCAAAGGGAATTTGTTGGTCCCTCTTCCTTGCCATTTCCCACCCATTTTTCTTTTCACTGCACAGGGCTTTATGTATGGTTTTATTCAGGCTTAAAGTTTGAATTACTATGTACATTCTGAAGATTTGCAAATTTCTAATAACTGTGCCTATCTCTTCTCCAGGTTTTTCATTGTTGTCTGGCTATATTACTCTTCATTAGTTCTCTAGTTGATGGACATTTGGGTTGTTTCCAGTTTTTTGTTATCACAAACAATGCTACTATAAATATTCTATGTTTTTCTTCTCTCTTTGACTGAGAGATTCTCAACAATATATACCTAGAAGTAAAGTGGCTGGGTTGTAAGGTAGGCATGTTGTCAGTTTCAATAAATAATACTAAACTTTATTCCATTATAATTTCAAATTTTCTCATTGCTTTAATTGCCACCAACATATAATTTTGTTAGACTTCTAATTTTTGCCAATCTAATAGGAAAAAATGATATATTATTTTGCTTTAATTTGCATGTTCTGGATTGCTAGTAAGTTGAACATATCTATCGTATGTTTGTTGGCCATTTATATTTTCTCTTTTCTGAAATGCCAATTCATGACTTTGGCACATTCTTTACTATCGAGTTATATGTCCTTTTCTGCATACTTTCAAACTCTTCATTTTGCAATTCAGTAAAATGAAACCCAAAGAGGATGCATCACATGGGAAAGGTCATGTTGTTAGTAGCAGAGTCAAAATTCACAGTAACCAGTGACATATATATGGAAAAAATATATATGGAAAAGCAACTTGTGTGCAATTACTGTCATTTCCTTCTGTGTTATAATTTTATTTTTCTAAAGTGGAAAGAAATACAATATTAAGTTTCCATGACACTTTAGATTGCATTTGGTCACTTCCTTTCTGAGCTAGGCAGATATATATGGGCTTAGCAGTCCACTCAGATTGCAATGCTGTTTCAGGGAGGCTATACCCAATAGTGAACAGTCATAGGTTTGTCCATTACATATGCAAATGACAGAAGAAATTTATTAACAACTATTCTGGAAACGCAAATTTTGAGGACAGAGTGAGGGAAGTATATAATGTAATAAAGACCCACGGATGAGTCTGACCTTTCTATTCATTCTATCTACTCATTACCTAAAGTGATTGAGAGGCAAAATCAAAATGCGGTGTATTTCTTTTTGTTTATTATGAGTTCCAGAGGTAGTACACAAAATAGTTTTAAAGTTTTAAAAATTTTTTTTATTATTTTCTCATAAACTAATGTTTTATCTTTTCAGAAAGAGAGTGGGGATGGGGCAGAGAGCGAGAGGGAGAGAGAAAGAATCCCAAGCAGGCTCCACATGGTCAGAGTCCAATGTGGGGCTCAAACTCACAAAATGAGATCATGACTGGAGCTGAAACCAAAAGTTGAGTCATACACTTAACCAACTGAGCCACCCAGGCGCCCCTCCCATTATTTTTTTTACTTCAAAATATGCATGTCCTGTTTCATGTTATTAATTTTGCATAAATATTCCCAAATTCTGACTTTTTTCCAATGACTTTGAAACTAGTGTGTAATATCATTCTCCTGGTATACTCAGGAGTAAAATGACTGTGGTGATCCAGAGTTACAGCTGACTTGTAATGTCATGGTTGATGTAAATACAATGTAAATAATGGTTGATAAACAATACATTTAATCTTTAAAGAAAGTCTAATTTCCATTTTTGTGGATCAATCATCCATTAGATTTTCTCTGCTGATTCCAAAGAGCTGCCCTTTTCCATACAATGTTCTACTTCTGGCCATTTTTCTCGTTAGATTTGGTGGTTAGGATGTATTTTCCTTCATTTACACCTACCTAGGGTTGTGAAGCTCACCAAAATCTCCATCTTTTTTATTTGTATACTTCCATTCTCATTTTAATAAGCACATGCAAGAAAGTAATCTCTTCCTATTTTTGGTATTGACAAGGCCTTTTTTGGAATCCTACATCTAACTTTTATCAACACAATTTGAGAAAAAGAAAAAGTAACAGTAATAATTGTTTTAATAATAGAAAACATGAATAAAGATGAGAATAATTTGAGTTTTTAACCTAGAAAAAAAATTAAGGGATGAATTCAAATGAAGGCTATTTGAAGAAAAATGCTGAATGTCGTCTATTCCATATAAGACATAGAATGACAATTTTGAAGAGCAATATAACAACAAATAAAGATGACTTTATCAACTGTAAGGACAGTATAAAACATTTCCATTCATAATAGCTTTTACATAAGATGTACAAGGAGATATTCAAAGTTTTGAGTGATAATGTCCTATCTTCCATTTACTACTTGAGGGGTTTGTAGATGAATGAAGCTACAGTACCTCCCTAAAATTGTTAGGGGGGAGAGTAGCCCAAAATATAGAGGAGTGAAGACCCAGTGGCTCAGTATTTCTACACTATAATGTTTTTCCTTTTTTTAAACCTTTAATTCCAGTATAGTTAACATACAGTGTTATATTAGTTTCAGGTATACAATATAGTGATTCTACACTATGATTTTTTTCAAGTTTATTTACTTATTTATTTTGAGAGAGACAGAGAAAGTGTGAGCGGGGTAGGGGCAGAGAGGGAGAGGGAGAGATGGAGAATCTCAAGTGGGCTCAGTGCCCGATGCAGGACTCAAACTCATGAAACTGTGAGATTATCACCTGAGCCAAAGAGTCAGATACTTAACCAACTGAGCCACCCAGGCGCCCCACCATGATTTTTTTGAACCAGCTTACATGATCATTTGGAGACACAATGTTTATTCTTGCTTAAGGAAATTGCCTATATCAGATCACTGTTGAAGATTCTTAATTAACTGAGTTTCAAAAGAGTATAAGGCTGTCATTTATTATTTGTTTCAATATGCAGAATACTGTTTGCTAAAATTTTACTGTTTCCATTAGGATAAGGTAAAATATTTTTCTTAATTTCATAAAAACCTCAAACTGACACTTAGCTTCTATTTTAAAAGTAAAAATATTAGTGACTCATTGGTTAGGACTTAGATAAAGCTCTGAACCTAATATAAAATGAACCTGATCCTCTTACAAATATGAAAATTAAATCGAAACATGTGAAGAGTCAGAAAATGTTGATCTAGGTAAACTTCAAAAGCTTTCTTAGCCTCTAATGAAGTAGCTTAAACAAGATCATCTTTGTTGTGTGTTTTTAACTGGGTCTAAAAAGAGTCCTATTATTAGAGCATAACTATTTTTGTAATAAACTTATTTGATTTGTAGATTAGTTCACTATAAATGCCTTTAATCTTTGTATTATTTTTCCTGGCATTTCATTATTTCTTTCTATAATTATTATGTTTAATAAATTAAGCAATAACCTTAAAGCTGTAAGATGTTAGTGTTATAGATAAATTTTGTAACAATTTGGGTGAAAATGAACTCATTCACGAAGAGAGTTTAATATTTATTCACAAAATGACTAGAGTTATTTACAGAAAGATGGTAACATTTTAAGGGGCGCCTGGGTGGCTCAGTCAGTTAAGCGTCCGGCTTTGGCTCAGGTCATGATCTCACGATTCATGGGTTCGAACCACAATTCATGGGTTCAAGCCCTGTGGCGGGCTCTGTGCTGACAGCTAGCTCAGAGCCTGGAGCCTGCTTCAGATTTTGTGTCTCCCTCCTCTCTGACCCTCCCCTGTTTGCACTGTCTCTCTCTGTCTCTCAAAAATAAATAAAAAACATAGAAAAAATATTAAATAAATCTCAGCCATTAAGTGCAAAGTTTGGAAGTGGTAACTCTGAGACTACAAATAATTTGATTAAAGATTAAATAAAGGGCAGATTATTTTTCCTTACTGTGAGGTAAATTTTTGTTTTATTTTTCAATACATAATTGGGCTATTAATGCTTAACAAGAGCAACTGAACAATCAATCATTCTGACCAAAAATATTGAAAAACAATATTCACATACAAAACAAATCGTAATCATATGTATGAATACATAGATAAGGATACATATTTTTTTCATGAAGTAACTTTATGAGCCTAGTATGCAAAAAGGCTTTCTGGAATTATAATAATAACCATGGTAGCTGCGCTACAGAATTGCCTCAAAGGTGACATATCCTTATAATAAGACCTTTATGTTTTGGTCATAAAATGTTTCTACCAAATTTTTAACTGTTTGGAGTAATTTTATTTATTTTTGATACAGAGAGAGACAGAGCATGGGAGGGGGAGGGGCAGAGAGAGACGGAGACACAGAACCAGAAGCAGGCTCCAGGCTCTGAGCTAGCTGTCAGCACAGAGCCCGACGCGGGGCTCGAACCCACGAACGTGAGATCTGACCTGAGCTGAAGCCAGAGGCTTAACCGATTGAGCCACCCAGGCGCCCCTGGAGTAATTTTAAAACAACCTAAATGCAGGGGCACTGGGTAGCTCAGTCGGTAAAGCATCCAACTTCTGCTCAGGTCATAATCCCTCAGATCATAAGTCTGAGCCCCGCATCGGGCTCTGTGCAGACAGCTCAGAGCCTAGAGCCTGAGAAGCCCTCCCCCACTCACACTCTGTCTCTGTCTCTCTCTAAAATAAATAAACATTAAAAAAATTTAAATAACCGAAACACACACACACAAACACACACATTATCAGTATGTTTCTTTGAAAAGTCTATTACATTTTTCCTAACCTGCACTCTGTAGTGCTATAATTAATTAAATAATCAATAATGGTCACATGAAAAAGGTTTCAAACCATCAAAACTACTGAAAACTAGAGACAGAAAAGGTCAATAGGCTATCTGTTCAATTACTGCAAAGGAGGATTTATTTTAAGGGCCTTGTAGTGTCTCATTTAATCTTAGCAAAGGAACAGTGAAAACAAAACCAAAACCAAAAACAGAATAGCATAGGTTTGGTCCAGGTTATGCTGCTAACTTTGTGACCGGATCGATTAACCGCCCTGTGCTTCAGCGTACATGAGGAGAGAGTGCTTTTCAACTTCCTCCTCTTTCTCTTCTTCTTCTTCTAGCAATAGAACATTTTGTTAAATGGAATCTTACACTGAGCACCAATATATAAAACAGATACATGTAGAAGTGCTTGTTGAGGTGCTGGGTGGGAAAACTGGAGCCCTCTGCAGATTTGTTTATGCTATTTTTCACTGTATGAACGTTTCAGAAAAAAAGTTTGATGACTTTGCTTTTGCTTCTGGGTTGTACACAATCAGAAGATTTCACAGCATAAAAATATGTAAACAATCCTATCTTCCTTCTTCAAAGACTTTACATTCACATCTGTGACCTATCTGCATTTTATTTTTCTGTAAGGAATAAGGTAGGCCTCCAAAATCTTATTTCTCAAGGTTAATGTCAAATTGTTCCTCCATTTATTAAGAAATTTGTCTTTATCTTACTGGTTTGCAATGTCATCCTTCTATAATAAATTCTCACATATCATCGAATCCATTTCTAGTTTCTGGTACTTTAGATTCAGAGATGCTTTTGCATGTCCCTATCCTTCACTGATTGCCAAGAAGAAATATTATTATTACAGTCCTGCTTTCATTTTTAGCTATGAAGATCCTGTTCTGTATATTAATTGCTAGCGTTTTGTACATCTTTTCATGCCACATTTACCATTCTTTATTGTCAATGATGTAAAACTTATTGACGTCCACTGCAACTATAATCAAACAAGAGATATAGAAAACATTAGCATTAGTGGTTAAGAGTATGAATTCTGGAGCCAGAATGGGAACAATGATGCTACTTAGTCAATAAAACTGCCCCAAGGATTAAATGGCTTACTATTTGTAAAGCACTTAGTAAATGTTATGTGTTAGTTATTATTATAATTATTGCCTATGAGCCTGACATCAATTGATTTAGTTTGTATATTATACATTTCATCTTTTAAAAAATTGCTACCCTTACATTTACATGAATATTCTAAATACTATCAGCATCTAAATTTAGTCAATATCTCTCTCATTCCTCCCAAACCAAGGACCTTAAGATGCTTGAATACCAATAAACTCCTCTTCTGTCTACCACATTACCATTGTTCAGTTCCATCTTGCTTTCGGGACTAATCATCATATTTATTTTTTCCCCCAATTTAGATACCCCTGCTTTTACTTTTAAGATTCTCTTCCTGAGCTTAGTCTTTGCAGTTACATTTTGGTATGTCTACTAGTGGATTCTTTTCTTTCTAACTCTTCAGGTTTCATTGCCCTTGTTCAATATGAAGACTCAAGTTATTATTTCATTAGATCAAAAAAAATTTCTCAGCCATTTTCTTCTCCTGGCCTCTCCCCACTTCTCTCCAATTCTTTCACCTTGGAACTTCTGTTGATTGTATGCTGTATTTCTCATTTATTCTCAAATCTCTTAACCTTATGTTTTCCATGGTTTATCCCTCTGTGCTGGATTCTAGCTCATTTTCTCATACCTATCTTTCAGGTCACTAATTCCCATTTCAGAATCTAATCTTTCAGATCTGTTAGTTTTCTTTCTTCATGGTATCTGGCACGAGTCCAGCTGTGTAAATTCAAACTCTCTGACTGAGCCTGGCTCAGGAGTGGGCAGCAGTTCTGGTTCCCTCTGCAAGTCACGATTTCCATTCTTACTCCTCTCTTCACAGGGGACAGGACCAAGTCTCTTGTTTCCCCCTGGGAGTTAGATTCCTATTTCCTCCCTAATTCGACCCACAGCCACGTCTGATAACCTCGGTTGCTTTGGCACCTATTGCTATTCCTATTGCGAGTGTGACCAATTACTCCAAATTCGGTGGTTTGAAACAACACACATTTATTTTCTTACAGTTCGGAGGTGAGATATCTGAAATGAACTTTATGGGCTAAACTCAAGGGCTGATTTCCCCTGGAGGCTCCAGTAGAAACTTGGTGCCTTGCCTCTTCTAGCTTCTAGAGGTGGCCAGAATTCACTGTAGTGAATCCCTCTAAGCTAACGTCTTTGTCTTGGCCCCCTCTCCTTTCTCTGACCTCCCTCCCTCTTATAGGAACCACGTGATTGCATTGGGCCTACCCAGATAATCCAGCATAATCTCCTCATCTTCAGATCCTGAATTTTATCACATGTGTCAAATCCCTTTTACCATGTAAAGTAACATATCCAGAGATTCAGGAGACTAGAAGAATGGACATCTTTTGGTGGGGGGCACATTATTCAGCCCATCATAGCATTTGCTCATAGACTTACTGCTATGGCTGGGAGTTCCCTCTTTAAAATTATCATTTTTTAAATTTATTTGTTTGTTTGTTTTAGGTTTATTTATTTATTTTGAAAGAGAGAGAGAGAGAGAGAGAGTAGGACATGGGCAGAGAGACAGGGAGAGAGAGAATCCCAAGCACAGTGCAGAGCCCAATGCGGGACTTGAACTCACAAACCAGAGATCGAGATGTGAGCTGAAGTAGGACACTTAACTGATTGAGTCACTCAGGTGCCACTAAAATTATCATTTTTAATTACAGGGATTTAAAATACCTCAGGGTGGTGAAAAATAAATGAAAACAGGCTTTTAAATTCCAGAACAGTCTACTTCTTAAATTGAGGGAGACCATAGTACTTGACCATCAGGGTGCTTCCTTTCCCTGCCTTTAGGTTCAGTGCTACGTGTTTACTGGTGGCAGAGGATATGCAACTTTAGGTCAATAACATCAAATTTTATTCCTTTGTGACTTTTCCAATTCTTTTGGTTTATTCACCCCATTTCCCATCACTGTGAAAAATATTTTCAGAGGACCCTGACCTTTGAATTTCTTCATGCGCAGCTATCTTGCTGAAAAAAGGGACTCCTAAAATGTTAGAAGGTTAAGGGATGGAATCACATCATCTGTTCTTGGCAGGGTAGGAAATGGTGAGACTTGCATGAGATTACCTAGGACTCTTAAGGGTGAAGTTTCATCAGTCATATTACTTAGAATAAACAGCTCTTTGTGGTTCAAGGGCTCTTCCTCTGACACCAAATCATACCGCTCTGTGATTCTCTCACACCATCTGGGTGTCCTACAATTTAATCCTATCATGACATTCAGTGTCCGATTCCACAGCCTCAGTTCCATAAGGCTGCCCTCAATGTGAATATCAGTCCCCAGTACCAGGTCCTCAGGTACCTACACTTCTGTCGACTTGACCACAAGTTCCAGGGTTTCTACAACTTCTTCTCCCCACCCCAAGGTTTGATAATTTGCTAGAATGACTCACAGAACTAAAAAAACAAAAAACAAAAAAACCCTACATGTACCATTACAGTCTATTATGAAGGATACGAATGAACAGCCAGATGAAGAAGTACATAGGACGGGGAGGGCACAGAGCTTCCACACCCTTCTCAGGTGTGCACCCGCCCAGTCTCTTGATGTGTTCATCAATCTGGAAGCTCCCTGAGTCTCACTCGCTGTTTTTAACAGAGCTGCATCTTCAGCCCCTCTCCCCTTCCTGGAAGTCAGTAAGTGGGGCCAAGTTTCCACCCTCTAGCCAATTGGTATTTCTGGTGACCAGCCCCATCCTGAGGCCATCTAGGGATGCTACTTTAAGTTATCTCATTAGCAAAACCCTGGTGTGATCAAAGGGGGCTTATTGGAAATAACAAAGGTCATTCTTAGCATTCAGGCAATTATCAAGGGTTTTAGGATCCTTGTGCCAGGAACAAGGCCAGGAACAAGCAACAAAGGCCAAATGTATTTTTTATTATACCACACTAATAGATATTCTCTGTCTATTTTCCTCACTTAGCTCACAGAAGACCATACTTCCTAGCCCTCTGGAGTTGGCCAGAGCCATATGATATTTCCAGTCAATAGACTTGGAGAGGAAGTGATGTGTTGGCTGAGGCAGTAAGAAGCCACCGTGCAATCTTCCAGTTCTTTTTCCCCTCCAGCAGCAAACAGGGATGTCTTCTGATAAGAAGTTGGAGCCAGAAGATAAAAGTAGATCTGATGGCCAAGTGACACATGAATGACAGCTACCATGGAGAACTTCATCAACTATAGTGGTCTTTGAGTGACAGAGAAGGAAACGTCTATGTTTTAAACCACTAAGTTTTTAGTGTTTGTTATCACAATATAAAGCTAGCTAGACTCTTCTGCCTTGCTTGGTGTGTATGTGTATGCATATATATATATACATACATATATATATACATATATATATATATATATATACATATATATATATCTTTTCTATAATCTTCTTGCTGAAAGTCTGATAAGAAGCCTTCTATCAGTCAGAATCCCAGCAGGAAAGAGAAACATATTCAAAAGATGTCATCAAAAGACAGTTTAATTAGAACCTTGTTTAAGACATATGGGCAAGTTTAATGGAACTCAACCAAAGCACCTGCTGACAGGAAGCCATCACTAGCCCTAGACTTGAAGGGGAGAGGGGAAGGAGTGGTTACCAGAACCTAAGAGGAGAGCTGTAGCTGTGGGGGATGGGCCATCAGACAGAACTATGGCCTTAATGGAATTCAGACATTCTCAAACTGAGACTGGCTTCCAAGTGAGTCAGTCCTTAGGGGCTAGTCTCCCAGGGCAGAGAGCAGGATGAAGAGCAAAAAATATCCAGCAAAGGCTCACATCCTTGAATGTCCTGCTCTTGAACAATGACTCGATAAATGATACCTATGGAGAAATTTCATAGTTATAGAAATCAGGAAAAATGCACTGGCCTCAGGGGACCACCCTGGGATATTCTTTTAAAAAAGTCATGGGCACTTTCCCTGTGATTAGTGCATGTGAATCTAAAAAATTAAAACTTGAGAAATAAAATCATGGGACACCTGGATGGCTCAGTCAGTTAAGCATCCGACTCTTGACTTCAGTCTAGGTCATGATCTCACAATCTGTTGGTTTGAGCTCTTTGTTGGACTCTGTGCTGACAGCATGGAGCCTGCTTGGGATTCTTTCACTCCCTTTCACTCTGACCCCCATCTCCTGTGCATGTGCTCTTCCTTTCTTTCTCAAAAATAAGTAAACTTTAAAAAAAGAAATAAAAACATGAAATGAATATATTTACATATAACTGAATAAAATTTAAAAATCAATGTATTTCCTCTTAAAAGTCAGCTTCCTATTTAACATCATAAGCTGTAATTTTGGATACCAAGCAAAATATTCACTGAGTGATTTTGAGCTCCTTCTGTACAAGGACCTAATCTTATCTTTATAACTCGAATATCTAACACATTTTTCAGAAGTAGAATGAATGAATGAATGAACGGCTGTTAACTACAAAACAACTATGAAGGATGGATAGTGACAGGAATTTATTTCATATATTGCTTGGATAGTTTATATCTGTGCTATAACAATGCCAGTTTTATCTGG
The DNA here is from genome assembly GCF_006229205.1 of Suricata suricatta. Taxonomy (NCBI): domain Eukaryota; kingdom Metazoa; phylum Chordata; class Mammalia; order Carnivora; family Herpestidae; genus Suricata; species Suricata suricatta. Next base: position 67,872,748 of record NC_043702.1, read on the forward strand.
AAGAATGTAGATAATTCATGGGGATTGGAATAGAAATGTTTTCTACCTCTTTCTCTGTTTTTAAAAATAATCTTTGGGGTGCTTGGGTGCTCAGTTGGTTAAGCATCCAACTCTTGGTTTTGACTCAGGTCATGATCTCATGGTTTGTGGGTTCAAGCCCTGCCAGTCTCTGCACTGGCAGCATGGAGCCTGCTTGGGATTCTCTCTCTCCCTCTCTCTCTGCCCCTCCCCTGCTCTCTCTCTCTCTCAAAATAAATAAATAAACTTAAGAAAAGGAAGAATCTGTGAATTCATCCCACATCCTTGAGGTGGGGGGTGAGGTGGGAAGCCCTGGGTACCTGAGGGGTGAAAGAAAATTAAAAAAAATTATTTATGAATTCAAATGAGTGAGAAGTATGTCATTATACCAATAAACATGGATGTCCTATAGCTTTATAAAATTAAATTATTTGCCAACTTTGTTGCTTTATTTTTATTAGTAACATATACTACTTTTGGCAAATCTCACAGTTCATTGTGGCACACAAACCAATGGACCTCGACATGGAGGTTAAGAAGCACACTTTGCATGGTGGCGCCGGGCTGGCCCAGTTGGTGGAGCATGTGACTCAATCTCAGGGTGTGCGTTTAAACCCCATGTTGGATACAGGGATTACCAGAAAGAAAGAAAGAAAGAAAGAAAGGGAGGGAGGGAGGGAGGGAGGAAGGAAGGAAGGAAGGAAGGAAGGAAGGAAGGAAGGAAGGAAGGAGGAAGGAAGGAAGGAAGGAAGGAAGGAAGGAAGGAAGGAAGGAAGGAAGGAGGAAGGAAGGAAGGAAGAAAGGAAGAAAGAAGGAAAGAAAGGAAGAAAGAAGGAAGAAGGAAGGAAGGAAGGAAGAGAGAAAGAAAGAAAGAAAGAAAGAGAGAGAGAAAGAAAGAGAGAAAGAAAGAAAGAGAGAAGGAAGGAAAGAAAGAGAAGGAAGAAAAGAAAGAAAGAGAGAAGGAAGGAAAGGAAGGAAAGAGAGAAAGGAAGAAGGAAAGGAAGGAAGAAAAGAAGGAAAGGAAGAAAGAAAGAAGGAAAGGAAGGAAAGAAGGAAAAAAAAAGAAAAAGAAAAGCATGCTCTGGGGTATAAAGAATTTAGTTAATTATTTATTTCATTAAAAAACTTAATTGTGAAGTTTGCAAACATGAGAACCCATGGACCTACCTTACAAGAAGTATTCTTAATAGGACCTACTGTGGTTTATAATAATTAAGGATCAATTTATAAAACATTATAAAAAATAGGTTACTTTTTTTAAATGTTTATTTATTTATTTTGAGAGAGAAAGAGAGAGAGACAGACAGAAAGACAGACAGGCAGACAGACAGAGAGAATGAGTGGGTCAAGGGCAGAGAGCAAAGGAAACAAAAAGTCCCAAGCAGGCTCCTTGATGTCAGTGCAGAGCCTGATGCAGGGCTTGGACTCATGACAAACTGTGAGATTATGACCTGAGCTGAAATCAAGAGTTGGACGCTTAACCTACTTAACCAAAATTGTTTTTTTTCTAATATTTGTTATTTTCATAAGACAAGTCACATTCAAGTAGAATGACTTACTTTAAAGAACTTTAAGATGATATGTATATTTGATATAGAAATTTTAACAGCAGAGTTTAGAAAGGTATAGATGGATTCATGGTTTTGATAGTTTAGGAAGATTACCGTATTAAATACTTTGTTGCCAGATATCAGAAGTAAAGCTGAAGAAGTACTTTAATTTTTTTCCCTCAGTTTCAACATAGCTGTTCATCAAAATTAAAATGTAATTATGTCTTGGCCTTTTTTTAAACTATCAAGATAAAAAGAAAGGAAGAAAGAAAAGAAAGAAGGGAGGGAGAGAGAAAGAAGGAAAAAAAGGAAAAAGAAAGAGAAGAAAAATGCCATGATTGTATGTTGAGTGCTATGGATGCCTAGGGAGAAAAATGTTTTAGGAAATTTTTAAGAAAGATTTTCCTTTGAGGTTTCTGACCACATACAGACATGAAAGTAACTGGTTTTCTACCTTTTTTCCCCTTCCTTAGAAAGACTCACAAATAAATCACTGTGCATTTAGATTGAGTCGATTTAATAGTAAAATAAAGTGGTAAATCTGCTCTTCGAATGATGTATTGCACTATTTTGCAAGAAAATATTATGGTTCCCTATTGCTTAACATAAAATAAATCTTTAAAAGATAATTCCCTGCATGACTCTAGTCTTTCTTGTGTTCTTTCTTTTTACTTTCCACATTGATCTCTATATCAATACAGCATGTTAATTTCCATTTTTATGCTCCTAGTGTATATGCTTTTTTGTTCTCTTTTTGTCATTTTATACCTATCACTCCTGTCAGGATCTTACTCAAAATATCTTAAATCCTTCCTTATCTAATCCTGCCCCATTTAAAATATTTCCCTTCAGTACTTGTTCAGGCTTTACCATCAACTAGACTTCCTTATCTACATTAATGAAAGGGTCAAAGGGTTAATAGCTAAATACCTTCCATAGCCAGGCAGTGTCACATATGGTTTCACATAATCCACATTATTAATTCTTTATGGATGATGACGTTGTGGCTCTCAGGGTTTGAATACTTTGCAAACAGTCTCAAAACTAAAAATGAGGAGAACTGGGATTTGACCCCAGATCTCCAAGCCCTATCTACTCTCCATCCAAGACTGCCTCCTATTGCCTCCTAATCCAAAATGGTGGCTGATTCAAAAAGAATTTAGCCTTGGGAAAAGTTTATTTTGTACTTACATTTGAATCTGGCAGAGTTAGAAATTATAGAAATATATGTCAAACTAAATTATGAGCATGCACAATATACTTTTAAGAGAGATGTTTTCTCCTAGGCTAGCACAAAGCACCAGGATAAGCAGGAATGGCCTTTCTTGAGCTTTGGGCAGCAGTTTTAGGTTTGGAATGACTTTTAAATTATTTTCCCTACTAAATATTTTCTGTTGTAAGTAATCTATTGTTGCATCAACTGCATTTTGTTAGATTATAAACAGAAACCATGTATTTTTTTCAATCTTATTCATTCCCAGGAACATGTTTAGTTATGAAGAGTACTTATTTCATAAATAATTGTTAGTTAATTATAATTAATCAGAAAACCCAGTCTTCTTCACAACTGGATAATTTTTGAATATATAATAATGTTGCTTGTAACCACCTTCATCAGAAAAGAGAGAATTCCACCACACATTAATAGTTTTAAACAGGGCTCTGAATGTAAAACAAAAAACAAACACCACAAAAATATTCCCTAGAAAATCCATGTATATAATTAAGATTATATCTATGATCAATCTTCAATAAAGTTTTTTCTTAAACTCTATTTGTATTGATTTCCCCTTTTAAACTTCCCATATCTTCGTTTGTTGATATGGCTTTCATCATCTTCAGCTTCTTCCTCACTTTGTGATGTTCATTAGTCTCAATTCTCTTGAAATTTAAGAAATAGTTTTCGTTTTAATCTCTACAATTTAAAATTGACATTTTAAAAACTTTTAACAAAACCTCTGGGTATAGCCAGTTCTTTATTGTCCTAATTCACGGACAAAACAATTACCCTGAAACTATTGCTTTTAGCCAGTAGATGGCGTCTATGTCTAAGTAACACACTCCCAACTTTTTTTTTTTTTTTTAAGTTAAACTATTTGGAAAAAGGCTGGTCTTCCCTTGAGGTAAATCCTACTAGTGAGTTTTCATGATAGGTACAATTTATCTCTTTAAGATTTAAATAACTGTTAATTCTAAGCAATCTGGATTAAGACTTTTCTAAATGGAAATAATACATTTTCTTCTTAAACTAGAGCATTTAAGCCTGTTTCCTGATGATTGATAATGATCATCATAAACATCAATTCCAGTACTCATAAGCATATACAGATAATTCTAGTGTTTGACTGTACATTACCCCTCCAGGTATTACTTCTTAAAAGTAACTTCTAACAGCAAATGTTTTCTTCCCCAAACTTCACTTTGAAATATAATTACTTCTAATGTATCATAATCAAATAAACCAGATAAATAAAGTTATTAGAATTGGGTCAAATACAGATCCTATTGATGAATTACATAGACTTTAGTATGTTTTATGGCATCTGTTTTGAGTACTGAGACACTCTGATAGTTTTTCTTAACAAGTGATCTATTTTAATATATTGATTACATTTATAATTAATATTGAGTGCTAGAGCATTAAAAAATTTGAGTGCTATTTACTATATCCCTTTGACTTCCTTCTTTTAATTTTAGTATTAATAATATTATTGATCCCATTAAGATGACTCCTGGTCTGAGAACTTATTTATTATAAAAAATTTCAGGTCAATTTTTAACACTTTGCAAAAGTATTTTCATATGTCCATTGAAAAATAATTTTGTTAAAAAAAATTTTGTTTTAAAAGGAAATATTTGAAGAAATATGTGATAAACATAGATATTAATAAACAAAGCTATTCTGAAACTTTAACATGCTTGCAAATCGAGTAAAGATTTTGTTACAACTGCATACAGATTCCAGGACCTCACTTCCAGAGACTGTATTTCAATTGGTATGAGGTAGACACCAGGACTCTGTATTGTAAATAAGCATCCCTATTGAGTCTTTTACCTCTCTGTACTTCTCAGAATTCTTAACTGACATAAAAGTAGGAATTCTCATTTGAATGGATGTAAAGTTGAGTGTTTTATTTTGGATTCAAAATTAAGATGTGTAAAATCTTAAAAAAAAAAAAAATTAGGGAGTGCCTGGCTGGCCCATTTGGTAAAACCTGAAACTCTTGAACTTGGGATTGTAAATTCAAGCCCCATGTTGGGTATAAAGATTACTTAAAAATAGAATCTGTAAAAAAAACCCACAAAACCAAAAACAAAATTAAAATGTGTAATATAATGTTAACTTACACTAAGGAAATTAATTTTCAGACCAAATCTGCTTCCAACGTAGGGCAATACTGAAAATTCCACTTAAAACTTTCTCGGATAACATTTGGGGGACATCTCATCATAATCCAAGTCACATTTCAAGACAGTAAACTAAAATCACTTCAGCTTATTCTTTGTCAGTAAGATTTTCTAATATGCAATCATAAGAAATTAATTAAAATTAAGATAACTATCTCAGTTTTTATTTTTTATTTTAATTTATTTATTTTTCAGGAATAAGGATTTTCATTCCTTTTTTCTTAATGTTTTATTTATTTTTGAGAGAGAAAGAGAGAGAGACAGCGTGAGGAGGGGAGGGTCAGAGAGAGGGGGAGACACAGAATCTGGAGACAGGCTCTAGGCTCTGAGCTAGCTGTCAGCACAGAGCCCGATGTGGGGCTCGAACCCAAGAACCGTGAGATCATGACCTGAGCCGAAGCCAGACACTCAACCGACTGAACCACCCAGGTGACCCAACTATCTCAGTTTTAAAAATACTGATGCTGACTTTTAAAAAAATACTCTTTCTAAAAATCAACTTTTGCCTTCCTTATCTTGTAGTAACACTTTTCCATGCCTTTTAAGTGACCCTGTTTTGAGCAGTGTTAACACTTCAGAAAAATCTCCAGATATGTGTCATGTATCTTTTGGTCTATTTTAATAACAAAACACAGTCTCCTTGTTATCCTCACTTGCTCAACCAATGTATGTTCTTGCCCCTGTGTTTATACAGTATATTCATTAGTGGTTTTTACTTGTCTAGTCTTTTGGGCCATAAAACTAGAGTTTATTATCCTCCAGGTGATGAATCTTATTTACAAATTAATTGCAGATCATGTGTGGGCAGCATGATTGCTGATCCTGCCTAACGAATACATTTAGTATTTAATTTTTTTTCTGTTGCTATTTTCTCATTTGAAGTGGGTAGACCAGAAGCAATTAATTCTATTCCAGTTTTTCAGTACTTTGCTGCATGCTTCTTCTGTCACTACAGATGCTTATGACTCTTAATGTATGGCTTTAAATAACATCGATATTAGAGACGTGCTGATAGTAAACCCCACGCTCCTGATAACTGCAGTTTTCAGGTAAACCGGAGCTGCTAATTACTTTAAGACATTTTAGGTCACATTCTCACAATCCGAATTAACTTATCTTGAACAAAACTGCTTATATGCAGATTGCTTTCATAATAATCATATAATCACAGAACTAGAAATCCTTAAGACCGTTTTAAAAAATAGCTTAAAGATTATAATACCTAGTTGAATGTGATTTTACCAGAGGGGAGTTTTGTGGCATTTTAAAAAATATCTGAATATAAAATTAAGAAATAAACATGTGGGGTATGTTAGATGTGGAAATTAGTAGGTTTGTGTACTCCTCAATATCTAGTCAATCAAGAGGTTTGAACTAAGTAGAAAAGCAACGTTGCACCTGTGAAGATGTGCATTTACTGAGGCTATCATAAGATTCTAGAATTTCTGGTGATTTTTATGGTTTGTGACCAAGATTTTAGCAATAGTGAATTACTGGAAAGGTGAATTAAATAACAGGTAAATATTGATGTAACTACATTATGACACAGCCATAATCTGAAGCCTGTAAGAATCTACAATCTAATAGAAGTATCTTTATTTTTTCCAACCTAAAAAATTGTGAACTAGTTCTATTTCATAATAAACTGATATTAAACTCTAACCTTCACATAATAACAGACCAATGGGTACCAAAAAACTAGGTGATGTAATGAGTGTGATATAAATGAATTTAAATATGACTATTGTTTAGTATGTATTGTATTTCTAACACTGTGATAGGCATGACCCAATAGGTTATTTCATTTAACCTTCAATCTTATTGATAATTGGGCAGATGAATACATAGTAATTTATTCCTGGTTTATTAGTTTTCCTGTTCTCAATTATACATGCTCCAGCAGAAGTAAGCATTACCATCACCAGAATTATTAACTCTAAGGCTGTGTGAATCCTTGAAGATTCAAGCATCAGATGGGTGCTTGAACTTGATGAAGTTAAAATTCAACCAACCCTAAGATTCTATAAATTTATGTAACACTGCTCTGTTTTAGATTGGGGAGAAGCCTTAAAAACCATTCAGTTAAGGCACAAAACCAGCAGGATATTATGAATACGAGGCAGAAACCATGTTCTAGGACTCCTAGATAGGACACATTCATGGCAATCTGTCCAAGAGAGTTGGGAGTTGATTATGTATACAAAATTAAGTGTTGGTCCCTAATTATCCATATCATAGTAAAATAATCACCTAATACATAAAACATGAGAAAAAATTAGCTAGAAGGGACTCTCCCTCCCCAATTTTTTAAGCAGTCAGCTTTATACTCTCACCTACAGAATGAGCAGAGGTTAGAACATTCTAATTCTATTTCTCTGTAGGACACCAAAAATAGAAGCAGCTTGCATTGAAATAGTACTGTGACTAAGCCTAGCCTCACTGTTGCATGTTTCTAATTGCATGCACTACAAGGTTTGAGTTTTTTTAGAAAGCTATTAAAAAGTAGGAAAGTAGGCCCTACAGTATGACTTAGAGTTTACTTTTTAAAAATCCAGCTACTTAAAATTCATTAGTATTTAAGGCAGTGTTATTTTTCACTTCTTTTTACTTTATTCCTTTTCATTTTTATAAATAGTCACGCAGACAAGTTATAGGCTCATGTGTATGGGCTTTAAAAAAAATAACAACCCAGAAAAAAAGATAGCCAGTTGGAAAAATATAAAGGAGAGATTAAAAGATATGTAATAAACTTTGTGTCTTGCTTTAATATTATCTTTTGGCTACTTTACATGATAATCTGTGTTTGAATAAACTCCAATAGCAAAGAATTCTTAAGTGTGTACTCCAATGAACTGGGAAGAAAGTTTAGTTTTTCTGCTTCATCTCTCAGATATGTTTGCATCCTTTCTGTAGTAGAATTGCTTTTTGGTGGGGCAAGTAGGTTCTTGGAGTCAGTCCCTAATTTCTCACTCAAATTCATCTTCACCTCTATTTTTCTATTGTAAAAATATGTAACATAAAATTTACCATTTTAACCGTTTGTAAGTGGACAGTTCAGTGGGATTAAGGACATTCGCACTGTACAATCAACCCGCTACCACCCATCTCTAGCCATCTGTGTTTTTTGTTTTTAACCCTTGTTGTTAAAGATGTAGGACTGGGCCATTGCTGCAGGTTTCCGGAGTGCCACTTGACTTTTCTTAGCTGGTTTCCACAAGATAAATTTGCCAAAGGCCTTCTAATCTAAAAGGCCACATTTGTGTATCTGTATTTGCTGCCAACTCATACTAAGAGGATGAGAGAGATAAGAAGTGATGGCATTAGAAAGCGGATTAGCCAAAGTGAATTGTGAGGAGTAATAAGGATGTATGCAAGCTCAAAGATGTCTTGAACTCTCTGTAAAATTACCATCACATATTTGAAATGAAGAGTTAAAAAAATCTTTAAAACTAAAAGCTAAAGTTTAAAGCTATGAAATACTGAAGCATGGAATCTTTTCTTCCAGAATATAAAGATAGCACACAAGATATGAATGTATATGATATTGGGGATAAAACCTGTGAAAATGTCAATTATTTGTACATTAACTGTTTGTATCACTGAACATATTACCATAGATATTGAATCTCCAAAGTAGCTTTATTCACTTGTTCTCAAAATGTGTGTGTATGATAAGGCCAAACTCACTCTTCCAGTAAATATTCATTCCATAAATTAGTTTTCAATTGAGCCTGAACATATATCAGGTGAAAATAAGATGATCCAGATCTGTCAGTATTGACGTACATGTAGGTGGTTCTTTTATTACAATTTGTGAAATGCTTGCAAGCTGTCTTGGTGAGGGATCTCACACGGAGAGAGATAATCGAGATACAAGACGGCAAAAGTAAGTCAAGTTGTGCAATTCTGTGAAGTGACCAAGTCCGATGTTTTAAACAAATTAAGGCAAATTGTTGGCCTATTCAAAGGTGAGGTGCTACAGTACAACATTTTAGTGTAAATTATTTGATATGTTAAAAGCTATTTCTTATTTCTTTTCAGTCTAAAGTGACTGACAACACTTCTGAAATCACTTGCTTCCACTTGAGTGACATTTCATTAAAAATCCCAAGCTAAGGCCCCTCCTATTCCTTTATTAAGTATTGCAGTCTACATCAAAACTGTCTACGACCATGAGTTGTTTGTGTTTATGTCTTTACATTAACTGCTTCTCAACTGTATTGAGAAAATCACTTTTGCTTTTCAATTACTTATTGGCTTCTAAGAGGAACAGTTGTCAGAAATAAGTTTACAGTGGCGAATGGCTGCCTCAGTAGGTGTAAAATCAATTTGTAATTTCTATTTAAGAAAGGGAATATGCCAACTACCCACTGTTCCTTTACTGATTTTTAGGAGTAATGGTATACCTAATTCCGAAGGGAAAATTCAGGTTTTTAAAAACAAGGCAATGTACTTTATCATGAAGTCAAGCATATCATGAGCTACGTAGGCTGACATTTTCTAGGAAATATATTTTTTCAATTTTTCTTCTTTATGTATCTTTAATTTTCTTCCTGAAATGATAGAATCATGTATTCATCCTACAAGTAAATCTATTTCAGAAGCAAAGTTCACAGTGGTGAGCCAACAACTGAAGGTATTTAGTGTTACGATGGAAAAATGACAAACACTGCAGAGAAAACGAAAGAACCAACAATGCAAGTAGAGGTTATGCTAACATAGACCTTATAATTTCAGGTTTTTACCTTTTACATTTCTCTTGAGGTCAACATCTGCACTTCAGAATCAATGACTAAAATAGCACAAGCAAGACCAGCAGGTAGATATGTTGTCTAATAGGGTTATATTGATGCCAGTCCTCATTTGAGGTAAAGGAACTATTGGTAATTGGCAAATAATCAAACAAGGCCACATAAACCCTTCAAGTTCTTGCCTAAACACATCAAACATTGTAATGACTCTGCCACGTGGACAATTTTGATTCAAATTATAACTAGAGAAGGATAGCGCTTGCAAATACTCAGAAAATAATTTAATTTTACCAAAGGCAAAGTATTAACGGCCTGCATTTGAAAACAAAACTGTTGGGTTGAAGTGCAGCCAACTAGGCAAAAACAAATGGTTGTGGGGGACTCCCGTCAAGCGGGTAAGTTATTCTGGGTCTACCTGAGGAGGACAAAGATGAGAGAAGCCATTTAAGAGCAGTTCTGCTTTCTGCCTCTTTTGTTCTTGCCAGGGTGCCCATTTTTAAAGTATTCAAACAAAGAACTACAGACCGCCAGTCACACCATAATACCAGCTTGTGTTTACATTTTCAGCTCTCCGGATCGTGATCCTATTCAGTGCACACAGAGCGAGTGCTCGTGTACACGCGCCCGTCCGCCATCAGGAGGACTGAAACTGTAAACACAAGCTGGTATTTTGGTGTGATCACGCTAATATGGCGGTTTGTGAGGTCGAGGGGTGGAAGGTGAATTATGGATCCAGAATTTCCTCGCTTTTGTCAGTTTAAGTCAGGCTGCTGACGCAGTCGCTGCTTTCCAAACTTGAATAACTCAGCTATTTTAAAGAAATGAAGACCTACCTTAAATAATTTGAGGGACTACACCGGAGAATTGTCTTCCCGGGAAAGGAGTGGAAGTTCCGTTCTTCAGAACCTACAAAGTTAGACCAGAAAAGGCATACTAACACTCTAGTTCAGAACAGAACCATGTGCTGGTCATGTCAAAAAATGTTGGGTAAAATAACGCAAGGTCTCTATAGGACTTCTCATTTCAAAGGAAAACCATTTAGGTGGCTTGTTTTACCATTAAAAGTCCATTTAACCAAGAAAATGGGGGAAATATATTTAATTGTTCCGTGCTCCCTAAAGAAAAATGGACTGAGTTTGAGAAGTAATGTAGAATACTCTCCCCATTTTGCTGTTGGAACAATTGACATTTGTCCTTTAATTACAGATAGGTAAAATATCTTTAATGGAAGTTGTGCTAGATAAGATCTTCAAGATTATCTGGATTTTCAAGTGTTACAGAAGGATCCTCAGGACAAAAAGCCTCAGAAATGGTTCCCAACTCATGCCAACAAGGTCAAGAAAAAGTTCATTAGAAGTGGATTTATTAGAGCTCAATTCCTACTGACACATAGGCTAGCAAATAAATAGATAAAATTAGTTTTATTGTCTCATTTATACCTTCATGCAGACACCGGTAAATAAGATACTCTGAGTCTGTTCACTTTTAAAAAGTATAATCTTACTAAAATTATCAGTGTTAGAAAAAGAAATGGTGATTTCAGTATATGGGATACGCTTGTTTTGCTTCTTGGCTCTTTTGAGTGAAAGTTACACGAGGACTGTTTATATTTCTAGTAAAGTAATTTAAACTTTCCATTCCTGCTGACAGCACAGACATTTCTTTCAATGTATATTCTTTAGATTTGTGTGAAAAATAGTCCTAAATAAAAATTAGTTATCAAACTGTTTGTTGTGTGTGTTTGTTGTTCTATGTACAGAAATGGAAAAAAGGAAGAACATTTTCTTCATATATTCAGTTATTTCCAACTCATCAGTACTCAGTTTGGAACAAAACTCAAAGAAGGCAAGTTTTTCATCTTAAGGCAGAGAGGCCAATAATAATTGTGCATAATAATATAAATATAAGTGTATAGTTAGTTGTCCCATAGACAGCAATTATTCCTGTGACAGCACTGCAATTTCTAGAGTAAAAAGTTCAGGTAGTCCTTTGGCCCATTATAACCTTGAAGCTGACCACAAGTGTGGAGTTATCAGCCTTCCATATGTTCAGATATGTGGAGTCCTCTTCTCTCAGAAACCTTCTCTCATTAATAGAATGATTAACCACTTCGTCCCTTACATGTGACTGTATTCACATGCAACAATATATTCAATGAATGCACATAAATATTATATAAAAAGCAAACCTAAAAATACATAACACGAGTAACTAAATAACCCATATTAGCTTATTTTGAGTGAACTCATTTCAGGCTTATCTTATCTCTCTTATTAGACCATCAATTATTTAAAAAATTGAACTATAGTTAAATGAAAGTTGTAGCTCCCATGGCATCATTTATTCTGCTGGTCTTAGTAATGGTGACAGTACCGATTAAAAATGGAGGTGGTGGAAGGTGAGGAAATAGAATGTAAGAAGAGGCCAAAATCCTGGATAACCGTTAAGACCTCAGTAGCGTTTTCCACATTTTGACCAAGCATTAATATGTCTTCTATTACTTAGTATGCAATAATGTCTTCATTTTCCATTGACTTTAGAAATACAACTCTTTGAGAAGAGGGAAGTATATTTAAAGAATAAAGAAAATAATATAAATGATTAAAAACAAACAGAAAACATTATTTCTTGCTGTATTTTCCTGCTTTAAAGTTTTACCTGCCTCTGGTTTCCTTGGAACACTACAGTGGAAACATATATGAAACTAGTTTTGTTTTTTTAATTTAGTTAAAAAAAATCTTCCTTTCTTGGGAAAATGGGTGGCTACTTCTGAATCTGAAAAGAGCATAAAGGGTTGACTGTCATTAAATTTTGTTTCATCTTATTAGCTTAATGCTTTTTCACTTAGAAAGTACCAATATATTTTTAGGAAATGATTATTTTGTTAGTAGTTCTCCTGACCAGATCAGATTCTGTGGAGGATAATGGGGCAGGTAATGCCTAAATTTTCTTCTGAACAGTCTTATGTTATAAGTTAGCTCAAAATGGCTTCAAATGAGACAACTGACAATCTCAGGCCTCGATCTTTAAAAATCTTCCTCTTTTAGGGGCACCTAAATGGCTCAGTTGGTTAAGAATCTGACTCTTGATTTCCACTCAAGTCACAATCTCATGGTTCATAAGATCAAGACCCAGGTTGGGATCTGTGTTGATAGCCCTGACAGCATGGAGCCTGCTTGGGATTCTCTGTCTCCTCTCTGCCCCTCCCCCACTCACATGCATGCTCCCTCTCCCAAAATAAATAAAAATTATTTTTCTTCTTTTCAAGAATGACCCCTGTTCAGATTAAGTTTGGCATCAGAGAAAACAATGAAGGACATGGTTTAGATATTCAGTTTTGAGAAATGGAGATCAAAACGTGTTAGCTGAATCTAAGTGAGAGTTTACATAGAGAAAGTAAGTTTAAACATTTGTAACATTTAAAAATATTTACCTTTTTTGGAAGGAACTTATATGTGAGCATTTTCCCTCCCTATTCATTATTTAAAACAGATCTCGGGGCACTAAGATCCCTCAGTCAGCTCAGGTCACAATCTCAGGTCATGATCTCAGGGTGGAGATTGAACCTTATGTTTGGCTCCCTGCTGAGTTGGAGCCTGCTTAAGATTGTCTCTCTCTCTCTTTCATCCTCTCTCTCTATAAATAAATAAATAAATAAATAGAGTCCTTCTCATATGATAACATAGAACAGGAAATAATTTTATAACCACGTGTGAAGTTGTATAGAAGTATATGTAGAAGTCGAGAGTAACAAGTGTCAGGAGCTAATTAATGCTCTTGTACTTCTTTTTATTTTTTAATTTTTTTTCTATCTATCTATTTATCTATCTACTATCTATTTATTTATTTTAGAGAGAGAGCATGTGTGAGTGGGGGAGGCATAGAGGGAGAGAGAGAGAGAGAGAGAGGGAGGGAGAAGAGACAGAGAATCTTAAGAGGGCTCCATGCTGAGCATGGAGCCTGATGCAGGGCTTGACTTGGTGTTTGATCCCATGACCCTGGGATCCTGACCTGAGCCAAATCAAGAGTCAGACACTCAGCTGACTGAGACACCCAGATGCCCCTAAAAAAGTTTTTTTAAATTAAACTCTACCCTCAACATGGGGCTCAAACTCTGTACCCCAAGATCAAAAGTCACATGTTCTACTGACTGAACCAGCCAGGCACCCCTCTTTGGTTTAAAGACATGGATGAGACTTAGTCTCAACAATCAATAATGTCATGTGTAAAGTAGACAACTAGACAATAATATATCACAACAGAACATACATTAATAAATATTAATACCTAGCAGGATTAAAGCAATGTAACCTGTCCTTAAAGAAAAACATTAATGCCAGTCTGATACTATTCAATATAAGACAATCAGATAAAATGTTAAAGGGATGTATCTCCTCATTCAAAAGCACTTAAGAACTTTTCTATCTTTAACTCTTGGTAGAAATGATCAGCTGTGTCTCCCTAGAAGTTTACCAAGAGGAAACAACATGCCAGGTTCTGGTGCTCCTGATACATACCACATGTGTGCATGGTATCCATGAGGTTAAATAGAAATTTGGTTTTTTGCCACCAAACAAAGAGAGGCATATAATCTAAAGGAGGCAATTTCTAGACATATCTCTAATTTCCCTTTTCCTGTTTTTAAAGAGGTTTTGGCTTTTTGTAGCTCTGTAATGGATGGAGTGTGTGAAGAGAGGAACGGCAGAAAAGATGGAGATGTGAAGAATAATTATAAATATTTTATCTTATACTTTAACAGTTATTTACCAGGGAAAAGTTTCTCTGCATAAAAACGTATTGTTTATAAAACTCACATGTTTATTTAATTATTTCATTAATAAATGCATGTTTATTGTTAAAAATTAAAACATAGTGCCAATACATTAGAGTTAAAAAAATGAAAGCCGTGACAGAACCTTCAAACCCATGATTTTACCCATATACCTCTGTAATCTAGAGGTAAATAATATTAAAAGTGTTGTGCCTATCATTTTAAAACATGTGCTCATTCATTTACATCATATACATTATTTGGAGAGGTTTTTTTTAAACTCTCAGCAATACATCTTGGAGATCTTTCCGTGTACTAATGCCTAGACCTGCCTCCTTCTGTCGAAACTGCTGTGTAGTACAGATCTATCTCAATTTATTGAACTATCTGCCAATGATGAGCATTTAATTCCATTCAAATATTTCTGTTGAAAGCAATAATGCAGTGAGTGGCTTTGTATACCAAACTCTGCATGTTTGAGTACTTTATGGGATAGGTTCAAAAAACTGGAATCGCTGGCCCAAACACGTATGCATTCAATGTTGATGAACACTGACTGCCAAGTGGCCAACAAGGAGTGAAAAGGCCAGCTAACTACTTCTAAGCCGTCGCTTTACAAACAGCAAAGTTGTGTCCAAGTTCAAGGAACCTATCAAAGGGCCAGTTTTAATGCCATCCCCTGATAAATAGTATCGAGTGTGGTCCTGCCTCAGGTGTTGTTTGGTGGTGGGACAGTCCATTATAAGGCAGAATAAACCCTATTCTCATCCTCAAGATCATAGTCCTGATAGCAGTCTTAGGATGCAATTTTCCTTTTGTTTTACCAAAAAAGGAATAAATGAATAAAACACAAAATAATATATAATTAAAGTCATTTTTGAAAATGAAGTAGACATCCTACCTATTTTATTTCCAACCTGTGCATCTAAGTGCATGCATTGGTAATTCCATGGCCAAGAGAGCAGGGCTGTCACTTTTGCTCACACTCTTCTCCAAATGGGTTGATTTCTCTAGATCCAATGCAAAGAAAATCTTAAGGGATTTTCAAAACTGATGCAGACATCAATACACTTTGACAGTCTATTAATAATGTAAATATGAAGTTATTGAAGTTGGAATAATGTGATTAAGAAAAGTAAAACTTGTGGGAAGCTTTCAAGCAATGAAGGCTATTTAACCTTGTAAAGATGAGTGAGCCATCAAAAAGTAAGAATAGGCCTTCACTTGGGCCAAAATGCAATCATGGCTAATCATGTTAGTAGTTTGAAAAGAACATTTATAAAAAATTGGGCAGGATTAACTGACCTATTTATAATACACAAATGCACTACTTTTTTTACACAAAGATTCCTCCACTGAGCCGAGATTTGGGAATAAACTAATGTGTTTTCTGCATGCACACACGCACCACACACACACACACACACACACACACACACCCTTCTCAGAACCATTGGCAGGTGATTAAATAAAAACAAAACCACTGTACCTCATTCTTGCTTTCTACCAAAACACATTCCTTGTGACTAGATCTAAATTAATTGACAGGTTTGCGTTATATTTTTGAAAACTGACATTTACTCTTTCTTAAAAATTCTCATCTCACATATATATATACACCCATACACATAAGAAACAGCCAGTGCCTCCTAAGACTGAAAGCAATGGATGTCTCAGCTCCTCCCAACTGCCCTTTTACTGAGAATTTCTTGGTTTTATGTTATAGACCCCTTTTAAAATGCATTAAAGATGCCCTCTTTGAGAAATCAGTTTTACAGCACTAACAAATAACATTTAAAAGGGCATTTTAGTTCTAAACCTGGGTTTTTGGAGGACAATTTGAAATATCCAACCCTAAAATTAAGACTTAAAGCATTGCTTAAAAATACAGTTTAAACGCTGAACTTCTGTTATAATCAAGAATAAATGGGTATAGTTTTGGCAACGTTTTGTTGGATACATGTGAATAATAGCCTAAAATGATCCACAGAGCATAACTAACCAAATATATTTCTAATATGTTTATTGTTATTTATTAAGAAGAAATAAGAGTAAATTAGGCAACTATGCTATTTTGTTTCATGTTCAAAATGTATATAAATATGTCAATATATTGCTATGATTAAACTATCTAATAAATATTTGAGTTAATTTACTAGTGAATAATACAGATTGATGCATTACACAACTTGAGACAAATTCATAGTTTCACACTCTCGGAAGGGCTCATCTAGTCTGTCACTGACCTTCAAATGACAGTTTTAGCCACTGATAATTGTCCATTCTCTTACTTAACAAAAATTTCTTTCTAGATATAAAAATTTAATTTCTATATTTATTTATCTCTAGTGTTTCCATGACCTAACAGCCAATGCTTCCTTATAAAAGTCACATCAGGAGTGCCTGGTTGGCTTAGTCAATGGAGCATGTGACTCTTGATCTTGGGGTTATAAGTTCGAGCCTCATGTTGGGTTTAGAGATTACTTAGATATAAAATCTTAAATAAAAAAAGGTCACATTAAACTGTTTTAATGAAAATTTCTGTGCTTATTTACGCACAGATATCTCTTCTTCAGTATCTTTTCTCTGAAAATAAATTCTACTTTGAATACTAATCAAGTCGCACTTTATCCTTTTACAACCAAATAATACAAATTCCTTTAGCTTTCCTCAAGGACCTAAATTAGATCTCTTTAGCTATTTTCCTGTTCATTGAACTCTCATCAGTTTCTTCACATCCTTTAAAAATGTGATCCTAAACAGGGAGTGATTTTCAAACAAAATTGTAAATGATACACAATACAGAGGAGAATTGTCCCTTGTCTGCTTGAGAATATTTAGGAAATCATAAAAGTTATGTTTGTTTTCTCCCATATCATTGACTATTTGTGCCTTGAAGGTAAATCTTAGAGTCTTTTTCTTCTGTCCTTTGGCCCTGATACTGTTTACAATCCTATATTGTACTGAACGGTTATGAGTGTACTTTTTATTTACTTCTTTTGAGCATAGTTTAAAAAACTGATTATTATCCTAAATTCAATCATAGCTTATTGTTTTAAGGATACCAAGCACCTCAATTAATTTAATATCATTTGAAAATTAGTGAAGCATTGTTTCGACTTTTCTAAACACACAGAACATATGTTGATTATTATGAATCTTAAGAGTAATCCCTCAGGGCACCTAGGGGGCTCAGTCGATGAAGCGTCCGACTTCGGCTCAGGTTATGATTTTGCAGCCGTGCGTTTGAGCCCTGCATCAGGCTGTTTGGATTCTGTGTCTCTCTCTCTTTCTGCCCCTCTCCTGCTTGCACTCTCTCTCTCTCTCTCAAAAATAAATAAACATTTAAAAAATTAAAATAAAATAAAAGAGTAATTTCTCAATCTCTTCTTGGGAAGGACTTGAAACAACTTCCTCATCATTCCACAAATAGTATGACTGAGAAGATATTTTTTTCAGTTATTAATGAGATGAACATATATGATGGAATCAAAAGTTTGTTTATTTACCTGGAAAAAAATGGTAGAGCATAATCAGAAAAATGATGTGAAAAAAGAGTGATGGGTAGGAGCTAATCTACCCTTTCACATATTAAAGTAGGTTGTAAGTCTGTCGCATATGGTGACGAAGCAGATACACATTTATTGAATTACTAGATGCCAAGTGTTTCACTCTTATTATTTATATTATTGAATTTTACAATTATCATATTTAACCATTAAAAACCCAAGGCTTTAAAAATATCACTGGTTCAGGGAGGTAGATAATATTATTTATATATGTTTCCATTGTTTTTTAAAATTTTTATATGTTTTTTAATTTATTTTTGAAAGACATAGAGAGACAGTGCGAGCAGGGGAGGGTCAGAGAGAGGGAGACACAGAATCCAAAGCAGGCTCCAGGCTCTGAGCTGTCAGCACAGAGCCTGATGTGGGACTTGAACCCACAAATTGTGAGATCATGACCTGAGCCACCCAGGCGCCCCTGTTTCCATTGTTTTAACATGCTTTTCCTGGGGAGGCAATATACTTTGCCATTCACCTAGGGCATGGCCAGAACAACGGAATGTGGATGGAAAGGAGAATGTGCTGAGATGAGATTTAGGAAATATGGCCACAATTTTGCCAGCTCTCTTGAAATCCTGCCATTTACCATAAGAAGAGTATGCTCTAAGGAGCTATTGTTACTGAAAACAAAAGAGGCCTGTGGAACATTCATAAGCCTGAACTGAAGCATGGAGTTAAGTCCATTTACATCTAGCAGAACCCTGCAATGTCACAGTTGACCCAGATACCCATGAGAAAGAAATTTTTAAAAAATTTAAAAAGGTTTGTTGTAAGCCATTGAGATTTGGGGGAGTGTTTGTTACACAGCACTATTGTCATAAAAACTGAACCATATTCTCAGTGTCCTACTAATACAGATCATGCTAATACAGATAAATGAAATACAAGAAAAAACAGAATCTGGAACTAGATTACAACATATCTCAGAACTTGGGGAAATTATGAATTGTTCAAAAGTGGTGTGGCTACATTATTTAATCATTTGGAAAAAATATGGTTAGATCTCTGTTTAAAAAAGAAAATCTGGATAAGTTAAAGACATAAATGCAAAATAAGACAACATAAGTATAGTTAGAATAAAACATGAGAATTGTTTCTTAGTAATCTTGTCATAGAGAATGTCTAAGAATGATACCAAAGATATTAAATTAAATTTGCAAATCTGATCACATAAAAATTTGTATGGCAAATGACACAAACAAGGTAAAAAGACCAAAGATATACTGCAATATATGGGCATAACAAAGGATTAATTTTCTTTAAGGAGCCATTTACAAGTCAATAACAATAAGATATATAATCCAGAGGAAAAACCAGAAGGGATAGAATAGCTAACTCACACATAGAGAAATAACAATAGACCATAAATATACAAAAACACAATAAACCTCCTTCATAATCAAGTTTCGGAAAATAAAAGAACAATGAAATACCATTTGTTACCTGTCAGATTATAGATTTAAAAAAATAATGTCAACACTCAATACTGGAAAGGTTTGAGAGAAAAGTCACTATGGATTTTTGGGGTATTGAGTTACAGGGTATGTATCAAAAGTCTTAAAATTATTCAGACTTGTTGCTCTAGCATTTCCATTTCTTAAGGAAATTATGTGTCAAATGTGAAAAGATGTTTTAGAATATTCATTGTAAAATATTGGAAAGTACCTAACTAAATGATCAAATTATAGGATATCATGAAATAAAATACTTCTCTTAATGGTAGTCATTAAGAATTATGAATATCTGCATTTATGAAAATTAAAACACAGTAGTCATTATACACTAAAAGAAAAAGAAAGCTATTAAACAGTATGCATAGTATGGTCTCATTTTATAAATATTTGAAATACAGGGGGCACCTGGGTGGCTCAGTCAGGTAAGTGTCCAAATGTTGATTTCGGCTCATGTCACGATCTCACGGTTCATGAGATCAAGCCTTGTATTGGGTCTCCTTGAGATTCTCTCTTTTTCCCTCTCTCTACCTCTCCCCTGTTCATACTCTCTCAAAATAAGTAAATAAACTTAATAAATAAATAAATAAATAAATAAATAAATAGAATTAAATCTTAAAGAATAGGCAAAATACTACTAACAGTACTTTTTTTCTGAATTATAGGGTTGTGGTTCAACTTTATATAAGGTAGTCCTTTTTTTCTATTATATTTGAATGCCTTTTACAAGGAGAATATTTTATATTTATAGTCAGGAATAGAGCAATAAAACACTTTCCTTTTTGAAAAGAAAAAAGATTTAAAATAGCAGTATCTTCTACTATAAATATGGAAACAAGTCCACAGGATTCAAAATAGGTCATATCTATTATTCCTTCCTTGTCTAGGTCCTCATAAATTATTCATGGAAATCCTATCTATACTAATAATTATTTTTGTTCATTACTCCTTTGCATTTCTTTTCAAAAAATGACAGGTATTGTCTTCTACATTTATATTTTAGAATATTCCTCATAATTGCTACTTTCTGAAGCCATATTTACATGATTACCCAAAAAAGCATATAAATAAAAACAATTATATTGAGTAAAATTAGAGTATTTTTCTACATAAACCAATAATTTCAGCCTTAACTTAAATTGACCAACTTGAGCTGACCAATTATTTTAGTATTAGTTTTGAAGTTAAAGTCAAGAAAACTAAAAAGTCAATTTAAAGAGGAAATCATCTGGGGCGCCTGGGTGGCTCAGTCGGTTAAGCATTGACTTCGGCTCAGGTCATGATCTCACGGTGCGTGGGTTCAAGCCCCACATCGGGCTCTGTGCTGACAGCTCAGAGCCTGCAGCCTGCTTCGGATTCTGTGTCTCCCTCTCTCTCTGCCCCTCCCTTGTTCGCACTCCGTCTCTGTCTCAAAAATAAATAAAACATTAAAAAAAATAAAAAAAAAATAAAATAAAGAGGAAATCATCTTCAATGAGCAAATTAACTTTACAAACAATGTCAGTTTTGCAATATATATATTTATGATATGTATGCCTTTATATTTTTGTGTATCAATGTATATAGATAGATATATAATTCACATATTTATAGATATATAAAATGTAGGTCTAATAAGGACCCATCTGAGAACAATTAAAAATCTTTACTAGGAACACAAAAATTTTTACAAACTGTTCCCATACAGGAAAATTACAGTATTATATACAGGTGTTCCAATTCATTTATAAGTTGAATTCAATTCTGTTTAGAATTTCAGGTGAGTTTTTAAATCCAATCTGCCTAAAAGGCTACTTTATAGTAAAAAGGAACCATCCTTCCCCACAGTGTCCATTCCTACTCTCCAAAGGTAACCATTGTTAACAGTTTTTCTTCATTCTTTCAGTAAGTCTTTCTGTGTCTATAAAGCACACGCTCACATATACATGGGCATGTACACACAATTTTAGCTTTTTTTCTGACTTTTTTAATTACAGGAGGGATAATATCATACATACTGTTCTACGACTTGATTTTTCCACTTAATATATCTTGGGCATTTTTCCATAGCAAGACATATGTTCTCAAGTGAATTTTTTTAACTTAATAAAGTAATTCTGAAACATAAAAAGAATAAGCACGCAAGAAACACAAAGATGCCATTGGGCGGGGAGAGGGGGACTACTGAAGAGAGTTGCAACTTCGGATGTAAGAATGTATAATTAAAATATTGCCATAAAGATGGAACAGTAGAGAAATCAGAGGGGCAAAGGTTGATCACAGGAATGAACTCTGGAACAAAATGTCTTTCAGCTTGATTCAAAAGTCTTTTTACATCAATAGGAAAGAAGTATATCATTCAATAAATATTCAGAGATAATTGCTGAACAACTGAAAAGAAAAGATCAAATCCGCACCTCACATGATAAGCTGAAATAAATTGCAGATTGCTTAAAGCATTAAATGCATGCAATGAAAATAAAAAACAAAAATAAACCAAAGCTGTCAAATATGTAGGAGGAAATATAAATGAATATCTAATCTTCATAAAAAGTATTTTCTAAATGTATAAGCAGGGGTAGAAGTTTTAATGAAAACATTTGAGAAACTGATCATTTAAAAATGAGAATGTTGGAGCGCCGGTGGAGCATGTGACTCTTGATCTCTGGGTTGTGAGTTTGAGCCCTCTGTTGGGTGTAGAGATTACTTAAAAAAATTTACAAAATAAGAAAGTCAAGACAGAATATGATATTACCTTAGAAAAATATAATTTATGGTACAGTGTTACCATCCTTATTATATAAATAACTCATAAATTAAAAAATAAAAACATCTCAATAGAAAAAATGGGTGATGTAAAGAAAAAAGCAATCCACTATGAAACAATATAAGTGCCAAATAAACATATGAAAAACATTAACATTTTTGACCCAAGATAACAAAACTAGAAGAACAGAATTGTTTTTTCAAACATCAGAGGTGATTAAAACCTGGTAACATTTAGTATTGGTGAAGAGATGCACAAATGAACACCTTCATATCCTTCCATTTTAGAAGACACTTTGTCCTTACATATTAAAGCTTATAAAGAAACTTTCTGAGCTGAAATTCCCCTTTTGGGAATTTGTATGGAGGATATCATTGTAGGTATATGCAAATACTGTCTACAGAAATGTTCATTATAGCATTGTTTATAATGTAGGAAAATTAGAAACCACTAAATAGCGTTAAAGGATTTGTTAAGCTATGGTGTACTATATAGTCATTCAAAATAATGTTGATGACAAACATTTAATGATGTGGAGAAATATTTGTGATAAATTCTAAGTGAAAAGAGTAGATCACAAATAAGATGCCATGTATTCTAATTATTTTTTTAAATGATTTTTTATTTTTGAGAGAGAGAGAGAAAGAGTGCGAGCAGGGGAGAGGCAGAGAGAGGGAGACTGAGGATCCAGAGAGGGTTCTGAACCAACAGCAAAAGGCCCCCTGTGGGGCTTGAACTCATACATTGTGAGATCATGACTGAGCTGAAGACTGATTCTCAACCAACTGAGCTACCCACCCACCCCTCTAGTTATTTTTAATAAGTATTAGTAGACAGAAAAATAGGCTGTAACAATATACTTTAAAATATTAACAGTGACAGGGTGCCTGGGTGGCTCAGTGGGTTAAGTGCCCAACTCTTGATTTCAACTCAGGTCATGATCACATGGCTGTGGGATCCAGCCCTGTGTGGAGCTCTGTGCTAACAGTGCGGAGACTGCTTGGGGTTTTTTGTCTCCCTCTCTTTCTGTTCCTCCCCTGCACATGCTCTATCCCTCTCAAAATAAATAAACATTTAAAAAATACAAAATAAACAAATTATTAACAGTGACTATCTCTAACTGGTTGGACTCTGGATGATTTTTATTATATTATTATTTGTTTATTATTATATTAGATAATAATATATTATTTAATATATATTATATTATTACCATAATTTTCACAATAAATACTTATTAGTTTTATAATCAGCAATAATGTTATAAAAATAAAATACTTTATACAAATGTTTATGATGCACACATTGAAATTTATGTTTTTTTTCAAGTGACTTGTTGCTTTGGGTTACTCTGTTGAGGCATAAGCTCAGGTCAGCTTGTTGGCATTAAAAAAATTTTTTTTTAATGTTTTTTATTTATATTTGAGAGACAGAGAGAGACAGTGCAAGCAGGGGAGGGTCAGAGAGAGAGGGAGATACAGAATTCGAAGCAGGCTTCAGGCTCTGAGCTAGCTGTCAGCACAGAGCCCGACGCGGGGCTCGAATCCAGAACCGTGAGATCATGACCTGAGCCAAAGCCGGACCCTTAACCGACTGAGCCACCCAGGGGCCCCAAGCTTGTTAGCATTTTATTGAAAAAATATATCAAGTAAATCATGAGAATAACATTAGAGGTTGATTTTGTAAATCAACCTCTTAGACTAAATCACAGAGTTTATATATATTTTTATCTTTAGATGAAACAAACAACTATTATAATTAAAAGAATTCAATTAGCATTATATGCCTTTACATAAAGATTAAATGGCTTTTCCTCCCTAAATTCTATTATGTAATCTAGCCTCATTTGTTAATTAATGGGAATACAAATAAGCATAATTTTAAAATTTAATACTCAGCAACAAATCTTTTTTTTAACAAAAAATTTCTAAATATTTTTCCATATACTTTCCCTAGGGAACAAATCATACCACAGAGCATGGCAACATAAACTCTAGGGAAAATTTTTCATTTTTTTTTTTTTTCTAGAATATGCTCATTTGTTGATTTGGTGATAAACACATGTATACATATTATTTTAAAAATAAGATTAGGGGCCCCTCTGGATTTCAGCTCAAGTCATGATCTCACGGTTCATGAGTTCGAGCTCTGCTTTGGGCTCTGGGTTGGGGCTCTGCACTGACAGCGTGCAGTGGGCTTGGGATTCTCTGTCTTCCATTCTCTCTGTCTCTTCCCCACATGCACCCATACGATCTCTCTCAAAAATAAACATTTGGAAAGAAAACAAAATTAATGTAAATTTAACAAAATATTAAAACGGTGAAGCACAAAACAGCTAAACTACCCATTCTTGCTCATGTATCCTTTCATTTGCTCTTTAAATTCGTAAAACGCACTTTGCACACTCCTCAAATGGTTATTTAATATAAACCTTTAAAAGACTCCCAAGCAGCAAATATTATACATGATATTATTTTAGGATCTGACTTTAGGTCTGACTAATGTGGCCAGCAGTATGATAACCAGCAACCTGAATGACATGTAAGCAGGAGTGGTAAGCTCCAAGCACAGCCTGAATGAGAAATGCAACTCTTTTTCCATGAGCCAGATGCCTTTTTATTTTATCAGCGCAGTTTCCATCTGAAACCAGGTGCTAATCCCAAAGGAGAAAATACTGCCCTCCAGTGGTCATCACTGGAGAAATGGAAATAGTTTCAGGTACCATGATTGCAGCACTTCTATAAAAGATTGTGTATATATCTAGTCTCATTTCTGTCTATATTTCTTAAGCTGAAACCTACGTCTACAACTGAGCATAAGGACAAAACTCTCCAAGTAAATTCTAGTAGATAAGTAGCTACTCCAGTTAAATAGTCCTATTAGATAGGGGGAATGATAATGGCTGTCTGATGCCTAAAGCTGACCATTCATGTGACAGTTACAATTGGATTATGTTAGCCACCTATACTTCTCACTTCCGATATAAGGAAAAAGATTTCATCTCTGTTTCCCTTGTTGGCCAATTTTTTAGCTAAAAGACATTTAAAATTGTACAGCAGGCAGAACCCCAGGGGACTGAACAGTGTTCCAACATCCTTAAAGGCTTCCCATCACTTGAAAAACCAAATTCTTCCTCCTGTTTCTTAAACTAACCAAAGTAGGCAAAAGCAATTTTAAAAAGTCTTTGTGTCTAGCATTGGAAGTTTCTCATATTTCACACCATTATATAAATGTCACTCTAACCTATATGTATCACAAATGCTACGCTAAATTAGGGCCAAATTTGCAACCTAGTTTAACTGGGTTTCCTCTTTTTGCAAATGCAGTTTTTGTGTCTGCATTTAGCAATGCATACAAAACTGTCCGTGTAGCTAACTGCTTCGAATTGCTAAATTTGAAGATGGATGTGTAGATCGCCTGAGTCTTTATGCCTGTGCCAAAGCCATCCTGTTTCTCGTCATACAGAGACTTCCTAATCAAATGGACCTCGATTACACTGCTGAATTCTTGGACTACTTCATTGAGTCTTTTGGATTTAGAAAAAGAAAAATGGAATTTTACAAGGAGAGAGATAGTATCTTATCCTCGCTTGTGTCTATCCTTCAGACACCAGAATGGAAGGACTTCGCATAAGAGCAAGAGCTAGAGCCCCACAGTGCTAGGGGCTCATCCGTTTCCAGCTCTGTGACTTAAAACTTAGCCTCGTTTTCTTCATCAGTGAATAAAGTTAATAATGACCATCAAAATCACCATCACTGCTCAGATTATTAAGCCAATGGCCAAGTAAATGTCCTAGAGGCATGATTTTCTAAAAATATTACTCTTTTACCATTTTAAGTAAAGGCTCCTCATTAGTTTACTACATAGAAGCTGTCCTGAGTTCCTCCAGAAAAATTCTCCAAAACAAATGCCCTGTGTTAAGATAAAATATTTTCACACCATATTGCTCAAATATAGCATCTTTAAATACGAATCAGGTTTTTCTTCTTTTCAATCCCACAGAAGATGGTATCTATTATATGTTCACCTGGATTCACAAAGCATTTCGGAATTTAAAAAATGACAAACATAAAAATTATAATTATTATGAAAGTGGTAGAGGCATTAGACTTATTCGGGTACACTGGACTGAATTTGAAGTCTTTGGCCTTGAGAGTATACACCTGTTCTGGTTATTTACTCAACACAGAAAATATACACTTCAGAAAGAAATATTGCTTTCTTCAGGAGATTAATGTGCTCTCCTTTCAGATGAAGAAAACCCTACAAATATACTTTAATAAGACACATTGTTTCCCCCTGTCGCTAGCTGTGGTAATGAGTTTTTACTGAGCCATGGTCCCACATCTTCATCTGTTCCTACCGTGGACACCTGCAGCATTACAGAACGTAGTTTCTCTCTAGATATATTAGTCCAGTGTTGTCTTCTCTGTCCATGACATCTCACCAATCACCAACCTTATTATGACACTTTATGTCATATAACACAGAATCTTTGATTAATCAAAATAGTTCTTATAACACCACAAACTGTTTATGATTTAAAACAGTAGGATATCTTGAATTGAGACTAAAACAATGATTTGATAAATATGCTGTATTAGAAATTATTGAGATGAACTTTTTAAATGAACTTCCATTTAAAGATGGAGCAAAGTACTGCTAAATATTCCAATAGTGTATATGTGTTACAATGAACCCCCATATAAACATTATCTACGCATCAATAAATACAAAGAAAATAAACTATGTTATAACCATTATAGCTAATCTAAATTAATCTCAAAATCTGACAATGAAACACATGAATCTATGACATTCTGAATTTTGAAAAATGTATCATATTTATAACAGCATCAGAGTAATCTAAAGTCAGAACACCTTTCCCGGATATAATTATATTATTATAATTCTCTACCTTGACAGATGACAATTTTAGACAAAACCTAAATAGAACTTCTAGTATATGCACTAAAATAAAATGTTAACAGATAGACAACTCACCATAGTATAAGTAACACATTCAAATTTAGTAATTTATTTTCCAGGTGGAAACCAGGCTTCTTGGAAGACTTCAAACTATGCCAAATGGTCTGATTTTACCATAGAGGTAGGCACTAAAGGACTAAATTTACTTCTGTGTAATTTTTGTTAACTACATTTTGCATGCAAATGTCTATACAACCATGTTAATGAAGTTATAGGGAAGGAAAGAAAGTTGGCATTCCCATTTTTCTGTTTTATTCAAAAGCAACTTTTCAGTTGACTTGCTGTATCATTTTAAACCACTTTTCATTCAGTCATATGAAAAGAGAAAAGCCTAACAATGCATTCAAACTGGATCACAAGTCAAGAAAAATAATACCTTACTTATGAACAGAATACAGGCTTGACAGTTTTTCTCCTGTACCTCAAATCTTCAGCACATAGGATATGCCTACTGGAATCAGACAGAAAAAAGTTCTGTCAATCATAAATATTTAGAAAGTGCAATCTACTGACCCAGAGTCAATCACTAGTGGAAAAAATATTTGTCCTTCTGATTAGGGGCTCAAAATTTTTTGAACCCAACATGGGATTGGATGCTTAATTGATAGTTATAAAAAATCTCCTTTTCCAAGAAATATGAGCATATAAATTTAAATTTTACATGGGTGAATTTTCTATTAAAATTTGGATATTCAAGCTTCAAAGATCGTATTGGAAGGTATTGCTTTCAAGTGAGATGTTAATCCCAAATTTGTCTCAGATTATAAAGGACATTTCCCTACAGCGTAGGGAAAAAAATGTTTTTAAAATAAAGGCACACTTGATTTTTAATAGAACTGAAAGTAGTAACGTCAGAAGTGTAGTTGATAAAAGGAGAAAAAGGCAGAGGTTAATGGTCACGACTCTGCATTCATGGTCTATGGTACAGCCAGGACCAATACAATCTCACCCCAAAACATCCAGAAAAATAAAGCAAAATAAAACCTCCTTCACTTTCACACGCTGAAGGCAATCAGGATCTTCACCCAAATTTCAAACTACTGGAAGTTGGGAATATCTGTAAAAGCCCTAACACCAAGGTTTCTGAAACCTGCCACATCCCAAAAATAGGCAGATCTTCAAGCATGGAGCTATGACTATTAAGAATTCACAGATTATCTGAAACATTTGCTAATCACCCCGCCCCCATGCAAGAGGGAGAGGAAGACTCCAAGCATTGGGGAAGGGCTGCTGTGAAAATGCCAGGCCCTTCTTAGGCCTCAGGTTATCCACCTAATTCCAGCCACAGCTATTACATGACCTTATCAGGGAAAACAGTGTACTTGCCTGTGTGCAAACTGGGGTGGGGTGGGGGGACCAGGATGTCAAGACATTTAATAAATGTATATGAATTTTTTCTCTTTAATCATTTGAGAGCATTGTTTTTATACATGCTGGGCAACGTAAATCATTAATCTTGCTAGATTTCTGCTACTGCTGCTTGAAGCCTACAAACGGCATTCCTGTCAATGGGAGGAAGAGACAGACAGAAATCAAGACAGGCAGCACCCCCAGGATGTGAAGCTTGTTCCTACTGCAAGCTGTAGTGGAAGGAGATGATGACATCCGGAACAAAATGTCTTTGCCACGAGGATGCTAGAGCTCTTGCCTTATGATTGATCTCTGTGTAAAAGAGAGAATGATCAATGGAGAGGACTCAATTTCCCCCCTTTTCTGGAATCGAAATATAGGGCTTTTTAGTTATTTTTAAACTTCTTCCTGTAGAGTCCATTGCTGTGTTCCATGAAACAGACAAAACTCATCAAGACAACAAAGACTTGATCTGCAGGAGAGAAGGTAATAAAGAGCACGTCCTCTCCAGAGGGTAATTAATCCTTAGTCATACATCCTAGAAGTCCCAGTTACAGTGGAGGTTAATGTTCAGGTAGCTTCTTTCTATTTTCTTTAAAATTTTTTTAAACTTTTTTTTTTTTTTGCAGAATGTTATACTATTAATTGCCAATTTGCATATGTGTGCAGCTGCTGTTTTGGCTCTGAACTCAATCCGATAAGCTTGCTGGAGGTATCGCGGAGCACTTGGCAGCTTTCCTATTTGAAAAGAAAGCCTCTCCCCACTACAGAACAGCTGATCGTCTATCAGCCATAGACCCTGATGGCGTGAATTACAATTACACTACTTTTCACACTAAATCTGGGTGATAGCTACTTGGAAAGAAGTTTCATCATTTTTTACCACAAACTGGAAAAAGAATTACATGGTCATGCTGTGCTTTTAAAGGCAGTTTGGTTCACTTTTGTCTATTTAACACCTAATTCCAAGAAGTCCATAGGCATCCAGAGATCTGAATGGCGCGTAATGAATTCACTGTTTAGATTGAAGATTTTTAAAATCTACCTCAAATTACATTTATTAACAAGGCGACCAGGAAGTGTTAAAGTTGTTAGACGCTTCATTTATTAAATAATTTGTGGGTATTTTCAGTTGTCATATCTAGAGTCATGGGGTTTGCTTATTTTTTTTAATTAGCAATCCAAAACAATGCTACTGCAATTTAACAATTCATCACGTAATCTTGGGCTCCTCAGTTCCGCTGTTAATGTTAGATAATTCAGATTGTTATTTTGATCTGTTTATAAATGATTTCGGTTGCATTGTGCTGGGGGGAGAACTGCAGCCTCCGAGGCAGAAGATCTCTCTCCCCTTCCCTGCAGCGCTCAGGACAGCTGAGGCCACTTCCCAAAATGCATTTGGGGATCTTCGGTCTAGCAGGAGGGAACACGTGACGGGGGCCAGGGCCACTAATCCTGCCTTGATTTACTAGGAGTCCTTGGTTTACTGCGTTATTGATTTGCATTCCCTGTCTGCCTGGAGCACCGGGGAAGGCCCTCGTCGCCAAAGCGCGTCTTCATAGAATCCTCCGTCTCTCACAGCTTTTCTGGGACATTAGAAAGTTCCTTCTTTCCTCTTCTTGCAAGAACCCACCAATCATCAGAAAACGTTAAAAGGCCCCTCAATACCCTTCTTCTCCACACACTTCCCTCAGATCTCCCCTCCCGCCTTCACATTTTAATCCATTTGCTTAAAAAACAGAAACCAAACAGAATTAAAAAAAGAGAACAAGAGGTAAACCCACCTCAAGCCGCAGAAGTGGAACACACCCATCCTGACGTAGTTCACCTAAGAGAAAAATAGATTGTTTTCCTTTTTTAGTCGCTAGCTTTATTAGATTTC
>NC_043702.1:67903329-67909426 GCF_006229205.1 Suricata suricatta
CCCCGACCCGGGGCCCGGCGACCGGCCTCCAGGCGTCGCGGGCCCTCGCGGCGCGGCAGGCCTGCAGAGCAGGCCTCGGGGAAGGGCCTGCCTAGGCCCTCACCCTTCGCAGTGCTGGGCTGCAGGAATCGAAAAGCCCTCCTGGCTCTCTCCGTTCCCCTTCGGTCCGCCCGGACGAGGGCCTAGGCCCAGCGCCTCAGCTCCCCCTCGGCCCGGGGTCAGAAGTAGGAGTGGAGCCCTCCGCTGCCTCCGGGCCCACCCGGCCCAGCTGGAGGGAGAGGCTGCGAAGTCTTCGGACTCTGCGAGGGAGGAAGTTACCTGACACGGATTCTCGCTCTTGGAGCTCATGGGATTATGGGGGAGAATGTAAAAACGCACTTTAAACACAACACAAAACACTGTACAGTCGAAAATGAGGGCAACCAATGCTGAGAGATATTTAAGAGCCACTGAGATTTTCCTTGAGGAGTGAGAAAGGAAGAAAGGCCATGCCAGGCACAAAAAAGGGGTAATTGCCTGGTTCCTAATCACCCCCACCCCCCCAAATCCGCAAAAAGCAAAATAAACTACAGGAAAATCTGTTAAGTAAGACCTAATTTCACATCTTTATAGTCAATGAAATATTAAAAATAGGATTGCCAGATATTGCATAGGGCATACTTACAGTAAAAAATATATTTGTTGTTTATCTGAAATTTAATTGGGCATCTTGTATTTTTATTTGCCAAGTCTGGCAATACTAAATGAAAAAAATACCTTTTTTTTTTTTTTTGAAGAAACCATACAAGAAGCAAGGCTCATTCTCTGATGCATATTAATCAGAATAGTCAAGACTTTTCAGTAGGACTTTGCCTTTCAAAAGAAATGAGTTACCTTCACAGAATACTTTTCCAAGCACATTGTAGGGTGGAGGAAGAAGAAATGATGGAAACTGTTGGAAATGTCCTTATATTTTGGAGGAAGTGGCAGTGTCATTGTTGACTCCACTAGAAAACGGGCCAGCTTCCTTCCTGGAGATTGCTTCCTTTCCAGGCCAGTACAGGACAACCAGAGTATATCTGGAGGTAGAGTGTCAGTTTCAATGGTGTTCCCCGGTCAGGATTATGTATGTTTTCTAAACATACATAAAGAGCCACACTACTTGTTGGCATTTATTTTACTTTGAAAGTTGGGACTTGAAAACTTTAAAGGTGGAAGGGAAGAGCCAAATTGGCCTTGAAATTTATCAAGTGCTCTAAACCAATAAAACAGATCTCATCCAGGCCTTACAGATGCTACAAGAAAAGACTTTCAGAATGCCAGTGGTAAAACCTCAGAAAAAAACTAAACAGTGAGTCTTTGCATATTGGAATGTGTGCGTGTGTGTGTGTGTGTGTGTGTGTGTGTGTGTGTGTGTGAATGGAAAAGCTGAACGGTGGAAGCCTGCTGCTTGCGTTTCTCCCTTAGTCCTGGTTAGTGAGAGCTTTTTTAAAGAAGCTTTATCACCCTCACTGATACTTTGGATTCCCAGGGAGCTTGCCTTCCTTTTAAGCCAATTGCTTGAAGTTGCCTGAGTACACCCACACAGGATGCCCCTTTAACAACTGCAAAGGGAGAAACTATTTGTCTAATGAGAGCTGTTTTCAGAGTTGATTCACCAACAAGTAAAGGAAGATAATATAATGCTGAGACCTCCTCACGAGCCTCAGGGCCATCTTGAGACAAGTGAAGGCCAACTCTTGAGCCAATGGAATGTTTGTTTGGCTTAGAGAATATTTTAGTTTCAGTTTGATAGTTTTAGAAAATAAACAGGCTCACTTCCAGTTCATACTGGTTACTTTTTTTTTTTTTTAGGTTTATTTATTTAGAGAGAGAGAGAAAGAAAGAAAGCATCCGTGCAAGTAAGGGAGGGGTAGGGAGAGGGAGAGAGAGAATCTCAGACAGGCTCTGCACTGTCGGTGCAGAACCTGATGCAGGGCTCAAACCCATAAACCATAAGATCATGACCTGACCCGAAATCAGACACTTAACCCACTGAACTACCCAGGTGCCTCTGGTTTGCTTGTTTTTCTTTACCATACAAACTGTAGACTTTGGTTTAGAATTTAGATGATTAAAGATAGTGTAGTGGTGTGGGTGTTATGGTGGGGTTTAACTCCCAAGGTTTAGAAGGATAAATCTGTTTTACCCTCTCTCCTACCTTGGTTTGTGTCTCAAGCTACAAAAATACATCCCAACACTTGCTGCCTGGAGCAAGCCAAGAGAAATTCTTGACACTCGGTGCACTGAGGTGCTTCTTCCTCCCAGCAGAAATGTACTGAGGCCTGTGTTAGAGGGGTGATAAGTGGATGATCCCTAAATAACACACCCACCCGTGGTCAGGTTAATGTCAGGCTCCCCACTGTCTCTGTGGTTTAGTATGATGGTTAGTCTTTTTGTATATAAAAGACTTCTGATAGAATGATTAAAGCTTCCTATGAACCCAAGTACAAAGCCAGTGAAAAAGTATACCTGTTTTGAGGTGAAGGATTATTATGGAAAAAATAATGGATTGAAAGACAGGAGAGCTTGAGTTGGTTCTAACTAGTGGGTTTGAAGAACTCCTTCATTCTCTTTCGATGTATTTTTTTGGTTTGTTTTTTGTTTTTTTCATCCACACAAAAAGAAGTTTGGATTAGGCAATCTTTAAGATTTTGTTATTTCAAAGACGATTATTCCCTGAATTAATTAGTAAGTGGTAACATCTTTTGTACACTGTTTCCAAAAGACATAAGGTGTTTAAAGAATTTATTCATGCTATAGCTTTAAACAACAAAGGAAGCATGGGCACACTTCCCGTTATCCAAGCATTCCAGATTCCCAGGGGATCTTCAAACAGGGAGACCAGTTCAACATCAAGAGATGTTGATGTTTTGAGCAGGTGTGAAAAGTATGGAGAAGTGTGAGCGACTTAACCGTATACACCCAGGACAAGGGGTAGCATGTTCTAGAACTTATGGTTGAGTCCTATTTGGGGATTGAGACCTTAGAAAAGAGACTGCAATAAAAAGAAAGCTAAGGTTAGTAAATATACATGGCATCACCGTTGTGAATATTCTAGCGTTGGTGCATTTTAAGTATATGGTTTCACCCATGAAGAGCTGGGAGACTGGAGGAAGTTAGCAATCTACTTGTAACTGATTCTAGGAAAGACCCAAGGAACTCACTTCCTTACATCTTATCAGGGTTATAAAGTGATAGGTCTTTTAATTTGAGGCCCTCCTTGTACCGTAAGCTCCAACACGCTTTCACTAAACAGACTTCATTCACATTCTGAATCTGGTTTTTGTCTCACACATATTAAATTTTACAAAACAGAAAGAAACAATAGAGCTTATTAGGAAAAACTTGTTTTGAATAGTAAATTAAGCATAATGGAAATAGGCACATGTTTTAGCACAGTCCCCCCCTTTTTTTTTTTTTTTACCAATTGAACATTTACATCTTTTTCAAAGTGCTGTGATTTTCCCCTTAAGTCTTAAGCTGGCACCACACACTTTCAATAAATGAGACTTACAGCACTTGTATCTACTGAGAGGAATCATTGTGATACTGTGGATTCCAAATGCGCAGCCTCTGTAAAAAGGGCTTTACGCAGTCTCCCCTACACTGTATTAATCAAATGATTGTGGCATTCTCAGAATACAAAGAACTACCTTATTTCAAAGACAGTGTAAATCAACTATCAGTTTTGACTGGTTCCAAATTGTACCCTGTTCTCAGAGACCGGAAACCTGTACATTCAGAGGCCCACTTGACTAGATGGTTTGTTAAGGAGAGATATGCCCCAGGTGGAGGCATCTCCAAAGCCAATATATTTTCTTTATAACTGGTGTCAAATTGATGTATATATTAAAAAATCTTGGAAATGATCTCAAAAAGGAAGTAACAGCCCAATAAGCCATATGTTCAGGGAACCTAACAGGTTTCCATTGGGACCAAATTTCACTTCACCTTTTTGTCCTTATGTGCAAATAAAAACTTATCTGTAAATACACCATTAGAACAACCATGCAAATTTGTGAAGTCTGTAGACTGGGAAGAAATTGCATCAAAGCCATCCCAACCAAGACATTGGAAGGTAAAGAATTGGATTAGAGACTAGAAATAAAAAAATGCAACACGGAACTGAACTAAATGTATTTGAACTCTATCGGTTTACCACTTCAGGGAGAGAGGTTTTGGTTCTATAGAATTGGTTAATGAAGAAAAGATTGATGAATAGACAATGAGTTGATTAATTTTGAACCTCCAAATCTATATTAATAAATGTAAAGTTAATTTTTTTCTGTGAAGTATTTTAATAGATTCAGATGCCGGATTTTTCAAATGCCAGATAATACCCTAGCACTGAAAAGTCTGTGTTAAACTAAGTGTAGAGAGTGCTGCTCAGTGGTTTTCCAGGGAGTAGAAACCAAAAAAACAAACCAAACCAAACAAAAAACCAACAAAACACGAAAACAAAAAATCCACACAAGCCAATATTATTTACACAAAATTCTTGCTGTAACTCTTTTAAGAAATCTCAATTTAAAACTTTTAAACATTCTCTATGATTTTAGTAGATCTCAACAATTTTGCATTTGGCCATCGTATTGGTATGCCTGGGCACCTTCTAAAAGGAAAAATGATTCACTTTGTGTTTGTGTAGGTTTTCACATGACTAGATCAATGATGATGATATAAAATAGAAAAATTTACTCAAGTCATTTTTATTTTATTTTTTCATGTTGTACTTTTACTATGAAACATTACAGAGAAGGGCAGAGAGGATAATATAAAGGAAACTCTCATGTATAAATGACAGCTTTATCAAACCTTCGCATTTTAAATTGATCTTTTTTAAACAAACAGTTGGGTGTGTAAATTAATGCAATGGTAAAGGTCAGCAAATAGAAAATTATAATGGCTGTATTATCTTTCAGGGGCTTTCCTTTTCCATCTATGTTTTGGGGGAAGGAAGTTTTATGATGTTAATTTAGACACCTGCTTAGCTAAATAGCACGGAACTCTTTGGAAGGAAATGCATTCTCATTCAGTCCAAATTCCTACCAGTTTTCTGAAGCTGTGTTTCTTTTAACCCTCTCAAGGCACAAGAGCATCAGAGTTTCAATGTTTTAATACTTGTGTAAATATAAGAATGTTGGGTATGGGTAAAAGCGTATTTTAAGGAAAAGCTTCAAGCTCAACAATCAGCTTTTAAACTCAAAAAGTAAGACGAAATTGTATCAAAACCTCAGGCCAGGCCTGCCTGCCTCAACAGGTATGGACCTTTTCCAGCCGACTCTGGTTCTGGTGGATTCTCTGTCGAGAGACAAAATTCACTCAGGTCAAAGCACTAAGAGAAGCAACAAACGCAGAGACCTGTCCTTCCAGAAATGCCCCGGTCTTCTCTAGCCTCCCAGGCTATGCGACAGAGGGTGGGGTGGCCGTTTTTTAAAAGGCTTTCTCTCACCAGCAACAGTTTAACAGTGTGTCTCTGGGGGTCCAGTCTAGTTTTAGGGTCAGGAGGTCATGCCTTGGAAACACAACTACTGCTAAGGTCCTTTATTTGTCCTCCCCACTCTGATTATTAAGTCGTGTGTGCTGTTCTGGCTTGGTGGGGCATGGAAGGTGCTGGGGGGTCTGCGGGGCCCAACGAGGGAGGCAACGCTAGGGGATGACTTCGCTCTCCGCCGCTGCCCCGGGGCAGGCTCCTGGCCGCCAGAGGCCTTGCGGGGTGGCGGCTGCCCTAGGGCCGGTAGTCAGATCCGCAGTCTGGCCTGGGGCTGTCTTTGCCTTTCCGTCTCGACTCTCTTTCCACGCCTGTCTGCCCCTCCTGGCCCTTGCCCTTCGTAAATTCGCTTGGGTTCCCACTCGCTGCCCAACGCGTTCAATACACCAGCAGACAGCAAGCGGGCAGGAGAATGCAGGCTCCTCGGCCTCTTCTCCAAGAGGTGGGTGCGAGAGCACCTGACCTCGCCCCTCCCCCAAGAGGCGCCCAGGGGTGGGCGCTGGGTGCGGGCCGGCCCTGGGCGCTCTCGCGCCGGGTGGCCCTGGCCCACGGCGAGCTTGCGGCCAGGCCCAGCGGAGGATGCCC